>NW_025208383.1:0-7183 GCF_004010195.1 Chiloscyllium plagiosum | reverse complement strand
TGCTGTGCTTTTCCAGCAGCACATTTTTCAGTTACTATTTGGATTCGTCATGTTGAAGGTACGGGTAAAGGGTTTCAGTAGCAATTGAGCTGGGGTGAGTTGGAGACGAGCAACATCTTAGAGATTGGAATTCCCGGTGTTTGTGATTGTGTAGATGTCTGATCAGAAGATCGCCTTGGGGTCAGATATAACAGCAATATTGTGAAGAGTGTAGTCCTGCCTCAGACAGTTCCCAGTAAGAGGGAGTGGCTCAGCAGTAAGGGAAAGTAATTTGTAATAGCAACTGAAGGCAATGGGTTTACCTATTACAATGTTTCATTGGAGGAAATTGTAGCGAATCGAGTAGTGGAAGTGTGGTAAGCAGTTTGATAACTGAGCATCAGTGGAGGAATGGAGAGCGATGATGGGAAGGGAGAGCTGGGCATTGTCAGTGTACATGTGAAACCTCACACTGTGCATTTGGACGATGTCACCTCCTGGCAGCATGCAGGTGAGAAACAGGAGGGCCAAGGAAAGATCCTGGAGGGACATTAAATGCACGGAATTCAGAAAGGTAAGGGAGAGTCGAGATGGAGCAGGATGATTCAATGACAGTGAGGTCAAATATTAGATTTTAGCAGAATGGGTGAGAAGGTCATAACCAGAAAAGTCAGACAGACAGAACAAGGAACAATATATGTGATAGGCGAGGGGATTGATGAGGAGGAGACAGAGTTGTAATGTCTGTAGTTTCGGGAGATTAGGTAAAGTGTCAAGATGAGTTCTGATAAAGATTGACACTGAACTGAAGAAAGATTTTAGATTCGGGCTAAACCCAAGAGCACCACATGAGACAGTTTGGCTTGGTGGTCGAGTGGGAGGGAGGGAAGTAGCAGAGGCAGCTCGTCAGGTTGTCGCAATCTTATTGACAGAGAAAACTCCATGTACCTCTCACTCTTATTGTTGGAGGGGAGCATGGAGGAGACAGGATGATGGGCATTGTTTCACAGAGTACTTAAAATGAGTGAACAAAACCTGCTGTCCACTGAAAAATCTTAGCCTGTTTCAACAATTCGGTGAGTGGAACAGCCAAAGTGCTCAAATTCGGCACAAACACTTGTTACTGCTCTTTTCATCGATAGTGTGGGAAATTCCGCAATTGCTTTCATTTTCAAAAGTCGTGGGGCTATTTTTTCCGTGTCCAATAACATGGTCCAGGAAGGTGACTCGTGCTTTAGCACATTCACTTTTTGCTCAGTTTACCACCGAGCTTGCCAAGTCGATTGAACAAATCCGTAAAATGCTGCAAATGTTCCTTCTATGATTGATTAAAAATCACGAGGCCATGAACATACATGACACAGTTATGTAATCCAGCAATGATCTGGTTGGTCAGTCTCTGAAAAGTGACTGGTATGAATTTGAACTGAGATATCACATTTAGCGTTACGAAAGACGAAATTGCCTTTGCTCACTCTGACAGAGGCACGTCCCAGTATCCTCTGAGCAAATCCAACTTAGAAATGCAAGCTGCTTGTCCAACGTTTTCGACACAGTCTTCCAACAGCTGAATTAGATGTGCATCAGTCTTTGTAAACGGCGTTGACTTTGCAAGAGTCCACACATAACCGTTGGGTATCATCAGGCTGTGGCACCATGACAATAGTGAGCTCCAGTGACTAGAACTTTCCTCAGTGAAGCCATCTTGGAGAAAGCACTCTATCTCCTTCTGACCCTGTGCCAACTTTATATGGTTATGCAACTAAGGATGTTGCTTAAACGGAACAACATCTCCAGCTGTATCATGTGCAATCAAGTTAGTCCTTCCCAATTTATTTCTGCATATCTGCCTCTGTAACAGTAATAAATCTGTCAGGCCATTTCGATTTTCTTGTGGAATGTAACTCAATAATATATTCCAATTGTTGACAACTTCCTCATTGTCCACATTGAGTAGAGGAATGTCCAATCCAGAACCCTCCGAACTTGGTTCTACTTTTGTGCTGTAATCATTAATACCCTCTCCTCTTGCTTTAACTTCCCAATCAAAATATCTTTTGAGCATATTCACATGACACACTCCTGTCTAAAGACCTTATCAAGTACACCTCATTAAATTACATGTAGATTTGATAGGCCCACTAAACATTGCTTTTAATGCACGTTGTTAGAGTTATTAGGGCCAATCTGCTCCATTTTTGTGTAGTCCATGCTAATAAAAATGTCTCTATATTTCGCCTGTATTTCCTCACCCCCTAAATGACCTGCAAGTGGTATCCTGGTGGTCAGTTTCTCCCTGTTTGTCCAATGTATTTTTTGTTATGGTCCCTGCATGGTATTTTGTAAATGACATTGGCCACCAGCATACATGAACACCAATGCGCCACAAAAATGCATGACCTTCTTTCACTAGTATCCTAACATAAAAATGAAGGACACCACTTCGACTGCGAAAACACATCCATCCTAATACAAGCCATTCAAAGACATGCAAGAGAGTTCCTATAAGCCTGGTATTAGTACTAGAACACACTAAACAAACACAACGAGTTTGACCCCATCTATCACCCTCTGAGAAAAAGAACAGGAAGAGATTTCACCACAGAAAATTACATCACGTAGGAAAAGGCATCACTGACCTCAAGGAACCCAAACATATAAATAGAAAGCAGGAACTAGCAATAGTGCTTCGCCTGAGGCCCACTGAAGATGTTACCTAGTAGGGAGACGAAACTTATGGAAATAAACCTGCCAGCTCAGCGGGCAAACTTAAATTCAAACTCTCGATGTGTCCGTATTTCTCATTTCCCACTTTAGCTTTTTGTAAAGTCTGAGAGCAGCGACAACTTAAGAGTGAATCTGCGGAGGGACATTTTCCCTCCATCCCTGGTGAAATGCGTAAAACTTGACTGACATTCTCTCGATCATGTGTCTTTCGCTTAGGTCTGAGCTAAGGATATATTTCTGACCTCAAAATGTTACGAGCATTTAGAATTCTTATTAGAATTCATAATCCATCAGATAAAAATCGATTCCACCACAATTATAAAATTGCAATGATGCATTTACTGTTGGTGTAAAATGAATAATGATCATAGTAGAGAATGAGAGTGATCAGGCCGTTGTGTCTGTGCCATTAGCACAATATTCCCTGGGAAGCCTGCATTGTCTTCTGCCTCACCTCATTATTGCCAGCAAACTGTAAATGAAAGATGGGAAATAAAAGAGGAGAAGGAGAAGCGCTCATAGCACAGAGGCAGGAGACTTCAGGTTGAATTAGCAGGAAACAACATTCGCTGATGGGTTAGCAGCAAATGACAACATGCTGAGTTCAAACTATGAAAGGATGCTCATTTGCCACCTTCGAGATACAGGGTAATTTGCGAGATACTTAATCAATTAAACATCGAGGCACTTGGCAGACTGTGCTGGCATTTGAACTCATAATCGCCTGTTTATTGGACAGACGCTTTAGGCACCTGACCCACGGCAGCACCCAGAGATCGTTGCCCAGCTACATGTGCAATCAGTTAACAACGCGATCAATTAACTGGGAGTTTTGTTTCTTTTTTCTGTACTGATGCTGAGAATTTAAAACAACCCATGCATTTGCAAGTAAAACTCGCTGGATGGATGGAGAACGGAATGTTAGATAGAGACTACTAGTGGAAAGGTGTTTCTCAAGATGGAGACCTGAGTCCAGTTGTGTTCAACAGGGATCCGCGCTGAGACCAATATTGCTTGTGATGTACAGAAAGTATCGGTACTTCCCACATGTCATTAATACAGAGATAAATAATTGAAACCCTGTAACTGATCATTCCAGTCCTCCAATAATTGTATCCTTCCAATTTGAAAAATACCTAATATCCCTGATTCTGTGCCTTTTGTTAAAAAAACAATTAGCATTATGTGCTCTTTTATTAGCCAACAATGTGATGCGGACGCTTACTGAGCACATCTTGGAGATTCAAATTAATTGTATCCATCAACTGCCTTTATCATTTCTGTTTGTAACATAAGCAAGTCCACATGGCACAATTGTGAAGTGTGACTTTCTTCCCAACACATGATGTTGACTTTGACTGCAATAATCCTTTATAAATGTACAGCTATGTATTCCTATACAATCGTTTCTGGCATTTTCCAAATGGTAGCTATGACATTGGTCTAGATGGAAGCTGTTCTATCAGATCAGCTGCACATTTTGATGAAATCTTGGTGATTTGGTTGCTCCTCAACTTCACTTTCCTGCCTTATTCCTATGGTCCTTGATTCCATAAGCGACCGAGTGTCTGTCTATCTCAGGATTCAATACGCCCAGCCTTGACTGCCCTCTGTTGGAACGAATATCACAGATTTCCTACCCTTTGAAAGACAGAATATCCGCCTCATCCGTGTCTTAAATGGATAACCCCTTTCCCTCAGATTAAACTCTCTACATCCCGGATGTAAATTAGAGCAGAATCAATCCCTAAAATTAAGGATAGAATCGCCGGTGTTTCCAATGCCAGTTCTGAGAATCTGAAGCACTTTTTGGTCTCATCGTTGGTTAAACCAGCTGCCCTGAGTTACATATTATATTTACCAATGACGAACCTCTTTCAGATGGAATGGAAAAGTGTTATGCAAAAACAAAGACATCTTTCTTCATTGATCCATTGCGCTGATTATTAATCTCTCTGCTCATGGAAATGGATCCTTCCCATTCACTCTATTTCTCATCAATGTGTGTAGTTCAATTCAACTTCCCATCAGCCTCCTCCGTTCTGATCAAATACATTGGGACAGGAAATCGTAGGATCATGCTGCAGATAGGACAAGCCAAATACTCGCCTTTCCTGTTGGAACTCTCAGTCCATAAGAAATAGTGAGCAATATACGCTGATTGGTAATTATGCCTGAGTGCTTAAGGCGTTAGACTAAAAAATCCATTGTTGTTTTCCTGCGCAGGTCGGAATCCTGCAGATTATGTTTCTTCAGTTTTAAGATGTTTCCTGACTTTCTGCTGAGGGAGCTTTCGCTCTAACAACAGCAAACCCGTCTCAGGATATACGCTGATTGGTAATTATGCCTGAGTGCTTAAGGCGTTAGACTAAAAAATCCATTGTTGTTTTCCTGCGCAGGTCGGAATCCTGCAGATTATGTTTCTTCAGTTTTAAGATGTTTCCTGACTTTCTGCTGAGGGAGCTTTCGCTCTAACAACAGCAAACCCGTCTCAGGTCAGGTAAATTTTTGACTTTAAGAGTACTCGTGTTCTGATCAAGAAACGTGCCTGTGTCAAAGTGTAAGCTCTGTTTATCTTCCGTGAGACAATACTAAAGCTGTTGTGTTGCAGTAGTATTCTCTGTTTTTATTCTACTAAAAAATCTATTTATCATTAAATATCTTTAATCCCACACCTCTGGAAACATTCCATGTTTATTGGCAACAGTTTCCCCTGATCATCAACAGAGCAAACCCCACTACTTCCTCCCCATCGTGAGAAACAGCCCCGGGTAATCTCCAGTTATCCTTCTTTTCTACAAAGACAACACTACCATACTCGGGATCTCTCCACAAAACGGGGTACGGGGTTTCCTTAAACATGCACATGGTGCAAGGCATAGGATGTGACAAGTCTTTGTTTAAAACCTTGTCAGTTGACGTTGGAAAATGTTCAGCGAGCAAAACCGAAAAAAACAGTCTCTAGCTTTGTTAAGTTTTACAAACTGTTTAGACTCAGAGCAGAATGAAGGGTGAACGATCCGACTGAGCAGAGACAGTCGAGACACTTACCCCTTCTTTAAGGAGCCGGGACATTAACTCTGATTTTCTCGGGACATGAACTAATTTGAGATAATAATATGATTCTCTTTGCTTCACATCAGAAATTGAAAACTCATCTGGGCTCCGGGACATGACAAAACTTGGGAAACTACAAGACACTGAAAGCCTTGAAGGGAGACGTTCCAGTTTGTCGGAGAGCTGATTCCCGGTGACATGGATGTGTCTGCACAGCATGGTATCAGACTGTTCCCATGTTTCCACAATGAATGCCCTCGGCTTTAATTTCGAAACGTAGATGACAGTTGCCATTCTGAAAGAGGCAGGTTGAAGTTTGAATTCACTAACAGCGTCGTGCGAATGACATACTTACCAGTATCTGTGATGGAATTGGTCAGCGTGTTCGGCTGTTAAGCGAGAGATTGGTGATTGCAAACCATCCAGGTTTTGTTTACACTTCATCAATTTTCTTTGCACTGTTCCGGGTTTTTAATGGATTCAGGAACATGTTGTCTAAACTGAAATCTTCTCCAATGAGGAACCACAGGATTTTCCATGTTATTTTAATGGCTAACATAAAGGGATGCGGATACTGGGAATCGAACATAAACAGAAACTACTGGAGAAACTCCGGCCGTTTGATCGTAGTTGTGAGAGAAAACAGATTTCTTATAAATTTCTGAAGAAACAATGATATATTGTATCTGATTCTCTCATCACGGATGCTGCCAGATCTGCTGACTTTCTGTTGTAGCTTCCGTTTTCACTTTCAACGGAATGTTCATTCCACTTATCGGGTTGATAATACTGGGCCCACAATGTACAGACATTTAACTTCTTCGAAAACTGGAAGTGTTTGGATTCAAGCAAATCCAGTATTGATTCACTCTCCCTCAGTTCCACAGGTGAGAGTCTTGGAATGGCAGGCTGTTTGCCGACCGCGTTTGACAACTGTCGTCAAAGAGGAAGGGTCTTTTCTCTCTGTCTTCTACATGAACAACAAAATCACAGGAACGGGGTACAATCGCACCCATATTGGGGATGTGTGGGAATGTGAAACCATTTGCTTGTCGGGGTGGATCAAGAACGAAAGCCCAAATTCGTAAAGACGCATTGAGATGCACACTTTCATTGACAATGCCTTCTGATTCAAAGTGCTAAATGCTGGAAAGTGATAGGAGAATAGTCCGGTGATTGTCTTCGACTGGCACCGATTTCGTCGAATGAAGGGCATTTTCTTTGCTGGAGAACTTTATGACCAGCTCCGGTGAGCTCAGTTGGCAAAATAATAGACCAATATTTTCGAAATGTATCCCAGCAAGGAAGGGGTGCAACCGACTCTCTCCAGTTTGCCTGTCAGATACGGTGTCTATTGGGAGATTACGATTGGGGATAACTGGCGAAGTGCACATTCCTGCAATCAGTCTTTGTTCAATCA
>NW_025208382.1:6498-14514 GCF_004010195.1 Chiloscyllium plagiosum | reverse complement strand
GTTAGGGCTAGGCTTAGGA
Organism: Chiloscyllium plagiosum; assembly: GCF_004010195.1. Lineage (NCBI taxonomy): Eukaryota > Metazoa > Chordata > Chondrichthyes > Orectolobiformes > Hemiscylliidae > Chiloscyllium > Chiloscyllium plagiosum. The sequence continues at coordinate 14,495 of NW_025208382.1, read as the reverse complement.
TTATGGCTGGAGTTCGCATTCGGGTTGAGGTTAGGGTTAGGGTTAGGGTTAGGTTAACATTAGGAGTAGGGCGGGGTTAGGTTTAGGGTTATGGTTAGCGTTAGTGTACGTGTAAGCTTTAAGGTTACAGATAGATTTAGGGTTAGGATCTAGACTAGGGTTATACATAGGGTGAGGGTTCGATAATGGGTGGGGTTAGGATGAGGGTTAGTGTCAGGCTCAGGATTAGGGTTAGGGTTAGAGCGAGGGTTAGGGTTAGGGTTAGGGCCAGTGTTAGCGTTAGGGTTAGGGTTAGGGATAGTGTTAGGGCCAGTGTTAGCGTTAGGGTTAGAGTTAGGGCCAGGGTTAGCGTTCGGGTTAGGGATAGGGTTAGGGTAAGAGTTCGTGCCAGTGTTAGTATTAGGGTTAGGGTTAGGGCCAGGGTTAGGGTTAGGGTTTGGGTTAGGGTTAGGATTAGGGCTAAGGCGAGCGTTAGGGTGAGGGAAAGTATTAGATCTAGGGTAAGGGTTAGGTCTAGGGTGAGTGTTAGGTTTCGGTGGAGGTTTAGGGTGATGGTTAGGGTGAAGGTTAGAGTTAGCAGTAGGGTTAGGTTTATGCCTAGGCTTAGGGATCGGGTTAGGATTAGGTTTAGGTTTAGGGTTAGGTATAGAGTTAGGGCTCGAGTTAGGGATAGTGTTTGGGTTTGAATTAGGGCTAAGGTTATAGAATTAGGGCTAGGGCTATGCTTAGGTTTAGGGCTAGGGTTAGGCTAAGGGATAGGGTTAGGATTAGGGCTAGGGTTAGGGTGACGTCCAGGTTTAAGATTAGGGCTCGGGTTAGGGATAGTGTTATGGCTAGGGTTAGGGTTAAGGTTAGCTCTCGGGGTAAGGTTTGGACTAAGGTTAGGTTTAGAGTTAAGGTTAGGGTTCATGCTAGGTTAGAGTTAGGGCTGGGGTTAGGAAATGGGGTAGGGTTAGGATTGGAGTTAGGGTTAGGGCTGGGTTAAGGTTATGGTTAGAGCTAGGGTTAGGGTTAGGGTTAGGGTTAGGGTTAGGGCTAGCACTAGGTTAGTTATAGGGTTAAGGTTAGGGTTAGGGTTACGGCTAGGGTTAGGGTTCGGGTGAGGTTTAGAGTTAAGGCAAGGTTTTGGGCTGGTTTTAGGGTTAGGTTTAGGGATAGGTTTAGGGATAGTATTAGTGTTAGGGTTAGTGCATGTGTTCGTGTTTGGTTTAGGGCTAGGGTTAGATTTAGGGTTGAGATTAAGGATAGGGTAAGGGTTAGGGCTTGGGAAAGGTTTAGGTCTCGGGTAAGGGTTAGGGTGAGGGTTAATTTCAGTCTCAGGGTTCGGGCTCGGGTTCAGGTTAGGATTAGGTTTAGGTCTAGGATGAGGTTTAGAGTTGGGATAGGTTTAGGGTTAGGGTGAAGGCGAGGGTCGGGGATCAGTTTAGGGTTAGGTTTCGGGTTCGGGCTAGGCTTAGTGTTAGGGCTAGGGTTATAGTTATGGCTAGTGTTTGATATAGGGTTAGGGCTAGGGTTAGGGCTAGGGCTAGGGTCAGGCCTCGGGTTAGAGTTAGGTTTAGGGTTAGTGCTAGGGTTAGATTTATGGCTCAGATTAGATTTAGGGCGAGGTTTAGAATCAGGGGTTCTGTTATGACTTGTGTTAGGTGTAGGGTTACAGTTATGGCTAGGGTTAGAGTTAGGAGTTGGGTTAGAGTTATGGTTTGTGTTCGGGCTATGGTTAGGTTTAGGGACAGGGTTAGGGTTAGAATTAGGGCTAGGGTTAGGGATAGGGTTGGAGTTAGGGCGAGGGGAAGGGAGAGGCATGGGTTTTGGGTTAGCACTAGGGTTAGGTTTAGGGATAGGGTTAGGGCTAGGGTGCTAATTCAGGCTAGTGTTAGACCTAGCGCTAAGCTTGGGGTAGGTTTAGGGTTAGTGCTGGGATTTGGTATCGGCTATGGTTCGGTTCTGGGTTAGGGGTAGGGTTAGAGTTAAGGATAGGGTTATCTTTCATGTTCCTTGTTATCTTCCCCACAAATCACATGTTGCTAGTTATTTCCAGCTGCTGGATGGGGAGCAGGTATCTGGCACTCAGTGGCGTGCGTCAGACAACCTCAATGCTGGGCCCCAGGCTTCTAACATGAACCCTAACCAAAACCCTAACCTTAATCTTAACCCTTCTTCCCCTAACCGTAACCCTAACCCTAACCTAGGCTTCTAACACTAACCCTAAGCCTAACCTTAACCCAAAAACTGACCCTAACCCAAAAACGGACCATAACACAAACCCTAACCCTAACTCTAACCCTAACACTGACCCTAACCCTAACCCTAACCTAAAAACTGACCCGAACCCTAACCCTAACCTCAATGCTATGCACCAGGCATCTAACCATCACCCTAACCTAATATGAATGCTAAACCAAAAACTAACCCTGACACAAACTCTAAACCTAACCCTAACCTTAATCCAAACACTAAGCTAACCCTTCTATCCCTAACCCTAACCATAAACCTATCCCTAACTCTAACCCTAACACTAACATTAACACTAACCCTAAACCTAATCTACCCCAACTCCTAACCCTAACACTAACACTAACCCTAAACCTAACCTACCCCTAACCCTGAGTCTAACCCTTACACTAACCCTAACGCTAGCACTAACCCTAACCCTAACCCTAACTGTAACTCTAACCTTAACCCTCTCCCTCCCCCTCACCCTCACCCTAACTTTATTACACGCTGTGCCCATTGACTGTGAGCTGGCAGATCTGAGACACACAGTATGAAGTACACGGTCATGTGCCAGAGATTTCAGGGGCACAGAGAACTGGCACAAGCAGTGGAGGAGTCCATCTGGGCACCAACTGTAAGGCAAGGATTTCAGTTCAATATGGGCGGAGGAACAGCTGCTCCTCTTAGTTGAGGGGACAAGGGTTCAAGGGGAGGGGCAGGAGGTTCAGGGAGGGATGTGAGGGAAAGCCTTTTTACCCGGGGTGGGGGGGTGACAGACTGGAATGTGCTGCCTGGGAGAGTGGGTCAAGGCACATTGCCTGCCATCCTTTCAGCAGGACCAGAATGGACACTTGGCACATCATAGCATTCAGGGCCATGGGCCAAATGTTGGTAAATGGGATTAGATTGAAGAATCATAGAATCCCAACAGTGTGGAAGCAGGCCATTTAGCCCATCACTCCCAGACTGACCCTCCAAAGAGCATCCTACCCAGACTCACCCCTACCCTGTAATCCTGCATTTCCCAAGGCTACACCACCGAACCTGTACACCACTGGATATTATGGGCAAGTTAGTGCAGCCAATTCACCCTGACCTGCACATCTTTGGGCTGTGGGAGGAAACAGCAGCACCTGGACGAAACCCACACAGACACAGGGAGAATGTGCAAACTCCACACAGACAGTCGCCTGAGGCTGGAATCGAACCCGGGTCCCTGACACTGTGAGGCAGCATTGCTAACCACTGAGCCACCGTACCCCTGTGAAGGTCAGGTGTTTCTCACATATTGGTGTAGACTTGATGGGCTGAAGTGCCTCTTCGGCACTATGGTTCTCTCAGAATTCAGTACATCCTGCTGAAAGGTTTAGCGTCTCATTTCCCACAGTGCAACACTCCCTTGGCCCTGCACTCGAGTGTTCGACTGGACATTATGTTGGGTTCTGGGCTGAAACTCTGAACCTTTTCACTTCGCGGTGAGAGTCTGTCCTCACAACCAAGGCTGACACAAAGGTTCGATCTGAAACAATTTGAGGGAAGTTTCAAACTTTCGGATATAAGCAACAACTGCCTGAACGACAGCGGCACAAGTTTCAATTTCTTCAGTTCTCTATAGAAAAGACTAAAGGAATCATTCTCCAGGATATTCACAGGCATAATGTCTAAATGCATTGGAAACTGCAGAAGGAAAATCTTTTTCAGGTGATCCACAAACTTACTGCAGACCACCATCAAATGTAGAACTGAAATGTTAATACAGACAAGATATAAAATGAAGATTAACATAAAGGTATAAGTGAGCAGGGAATAGATGATTTTTGTTGCATTGACTTCACTTGTTTGTTCATTGAAGTGCAATTAATATCAATCATGATACAACTGAGTTATCTGAATGGAAATTTCCCTCAAATTTGAAGTGGTACAATGCCTCCCTCTGCTGGTCTCCCTACACCATTGCACAGGGTTCAGTTTAGGTTCAACTTGCGAGTCGGGATTCAATGGGGGGAGAGAGGAAGGGAGCAGCTCACAACACACACAGACTGGAGGAACACCACCTCATCTTCCACCTGGGCAGCCTACAGCCTGGAGGACTCAACATTGAGTTCTCCAATTTCAAATAACCTCCCTTCCCATCCCTCAGCTCCCTTTCCAGCCTTTCCTCTTCTCTTCCATTCCTCTGACCAACTCTTCCTTCCAACTCCTAACAGGGTTCATTCATCCCATTGACCAACCAAGCTGTACCCTCTACTTGTGTTCACCCACCACTACCTCACCACTCCGCCCCCTCTCCCCACCCAAAACAACCCCCATCCCCCATTCACCCCCCCTTTTCTGCTTTTTCTGCCACTCCCCCTACCCCCACATCCAGTTGTGAAGAAAGGTTACACCCAAAACATTGCCTTCTCCACCTCCTGAGGCTGCCTGGCTTGCTGTGTTCTTCCAGCTTCCTGCTTGTCTACCTTGGATTCCAACATCTGCAGTTTCTTTGTCTCTACACACAGAAACAACTGTGCAACTTGAGAGATTCACAGGAACTGGTGCTTTCCAAGAGAATATCTGCCACTTCTGCAGTGGCACAGGTCGACCAGCAGAGGGTAGCATTGTATCACTTTAAACGCAAGATGGACAGACAGGAGAGGGAGAGAGACTCAAAGTTTTTGATCATCACTTTTTCTTTTGTTCATTCTAACTTCCTCCAGGACAAAGTGTGTCCCAATGCAGGCAGAGGTGGACACACACCCACAAAAACACAGAGACACACACAGAAATACACATCAACGTGGCCATCAGCATTGTATCACATTAAACACACGAGGAATAGACAGAGAGAGAGAGAGGGAAAGAGAGAGAGAGGAGGTTGAACTCAATTTCAATGGATTCACCCCCAAAATAAGAGAGAGCCCATTGCACAGAGATACAGACATGGGGATACACACAAACATAGAAACTCACACTAACCCACTCACTAACATACACTAACACCAAAGACCTACAAACACACAGAGATAGTCAGATATATATAGACTAACATGCAGATACAGAGAGAGAGAAACACTCAGAGACACAGTCAGACGCATGCACAGACATTTCGAGACAGACACATACACAGATGCACACATATATAGAAGCACATATCCACATATGTATACAGGCACACAGACACACACACATGCAAAAACACAGACATGTGCCAAACAAACATACAGGCACATACAGAGTCTGTGTGCAGTAACTGACCCTGCCCTGAGGTTAACCACCTTTAACACAGTTTGTATCAATCTGCTACTTCCCAGCTTTTACCACTGAAAGGTTGATGAAAAAGTGGAACAATCACATGATGTGCATCAGCCTATAGTCAGGGAAAAGGTGAATCTCTTTGATAAACTTATAATCATTTCCACAATAAACAAATGATCATTTGTACATCAGATCGATGTAATCACTTGATGTCCATCTGTAAAATGGAATGATGTTCATTTTCAAACTCATGAAGAGTAAACTTTCTGACCTGAGACCTGTGAGGACTGTATGTGTGTGTCTGTGTATGTGTCTGTCTGGAAATGTGTGTGCAAATGTATGACTGTGTCTCTGTCCGTGTCTCTGAGTGTTTCTCTCTCTGAGTCTGTGTGTCAGGACCTGTGATTCATGTCCCAGGGCACCTGAATCCTTCTGTAGCTCAGTTCCTCAAACTCTCTTCATTTCAATAAAATGATGCCTCTCTCTTCCAATCCCTCCCAAAATGAACATCAATCCATTTTCCAGATGGACATCAAGTGATGACATTGATCTGATGTACAACTGACCATTTATCACCTGCTGTCCCTGTAAAGGTCACCCTTTTAGACAGAGGTGATGTTCTCACTGTGTGCTATAAGTCTCTAGAAAACAGTGGGAGCAGCACCGTCACATTGATTCCAGACAGAGTTAGATGGAATTATGATGGACAGGAGAGTGAATTGTTACAGGGACAGATGGGACAGTGAGGATGAGATTCCAGTGCGATGTGTGATACAGGGAGAGGTGAGTCTTCAGTCTGACCCGAATATCTGAAGATCCTGTGTTAATCTGATACCCAGGGATTGTTTAATGGAGCTTTAATGTTGGGAAATCCCAAAATTATTATGTCATTCTCTATCCCTTAGTAGGGGTGTGTGTGTGTGTGTGAGTGTGTGAGTATGTGTGTGTGTGTCTGTGTGGAGCCTTGTATCATTGGGACAAGTCCTCCTGTATTCTTGTACTCATTGAGTTATGAAACATTATTGTCCAATTCCTTGTACATAAATAACTGAAAGCTCATGTGATGCTGTCACCAAATATTGGGAGGACAACTGTTGGGTTCCCATGATCCCCCTGGGATGGGAATAGGGAAATGCAGGAGCCTTGCTGTTCTTCTCCAGTATCAGTAATAATACGTTTAACAACCTGAAAAATTGTAGACTGTTGCATTGTATTTTAATCTGAATATTGTGTCATCATTCAGGGAGCTTTTCAGGTCCGTGAGCCCTCACAGTTCTCCCTCTCAGTCCCTGTCTGTTATTTCCTGTCTCCCCCTGTCCCTGTCTGTCTCCCTGTGTCTCTGCTTGACTCTGTGCTCCTCTCTGTGCCTCTCACCATTCCCATCTCTGACTGTGTATTATAACATTGTCATGTTTAGTCAGACTACACACTGAGTGTAACAGTGTCTATTGTGCCCTGCAGCGTACAGAATTGTCTGGTGGATGGGAAACAGGGTCACTTCCAGCTTGGTGAGATGGGACTAGTAGGGGTGTGAGAAGGGTCACTGCTAAAGCCACAGCCATTTCCAATTGATATCAATGATTTAAACAAAGGGAACAAGTGTGATGTCTCTAGGCTCACTGGCAAGACCATGTTCGGTTGGAGAGAAAGTGGTGGGAATGACCAAAGAGGCTCCAAACAGATATAGAGGCAGCTTCACTGAGTGGACAAGTAATCAGCCGATGGAATATAATGTGGAGAAATATCTGTTTGTGGCAGAGATTTCCAAATGAACTCAGTGACATGTTAAACTCCCCGTTCCCAGGCCAGTCCACAATTCCAGACCCAGTGACATTGTTCCCCTGTGTGAGGACAGGGTTCTGACTGGATATAATAACATTGCAACATGAGATAGTGAGTGTGATAGAATGTGCTTCACATCACCATGTCATTTATTTGATTGTCTATATCATGTGATATATTCGCAGAGGAAATATAACAAAAAAATGTGGTGACACATGATTCATGTTTGTGGGGAAATAAAAGGAAAGACAGATAACACAGATTGTGGATCGGGAAATCGAGGTGTTCAGGGTGATTTATACACAGAGTAATGGATACACAGGTGTGAGTTACAGATTGGAATCTAATCGCAGGACCTGAACGAGTTTGTATACAGAATAATACCTCAGGGCATTCTGATATTACTTATATTTCAAATAGCTGATGCCTGAGAGCAAGTTACAGGCTGCAATGTGATCTAGAAGTTTTGTGGGATTTGAGAGAGAGAGAGAGAGAGAGGAAGTGTGTGTGTGCATGTCTGTGTGTTTCATGTGTGTGTGGGTGTTTGTGTGTCTGTGTGTGTGTGTCTCTATGTGTGTGTGTCCGTGTTTCTATGTGTCTGTGTGTGTGTGTGTTTGTGTCGTGTTTTTGTGTGTGTGCATGTGCGTGTGTGTGTATCTGTGTCTGTCACTGTCTGTGTCTGTATGTGTGTGTGTGAGACAGTGTGTGTCTCTGTGTGTGAGTGTGTGTGTCTGTGTGAGTGTGTGTGTGTCTGTGTGTGTCTT
>NW_025208382.1:4155-5967 GCF_004010195.1 Chiloscyllium plagiosum | reverse complement strand
GTGTGTCTGTGTGTGTGAGTGTGTGTGTCTGTGTGAGTGTGTGCATGTCTGTGTGTGTGTGAGTGTGTCTTTGTGTGTCTGTGTGTGTGTCTGTGTGTGTATCTGTGTGTGTGTGTCTGTGGGCAGAGCATTCCACACAGCCACCACTCTCTGGGTGAAGAAGTCTCCTCATCTCTGTCCTAAATGGTCTACCCCATATTTTTAAGCTGTGTCCTCTGGTTCGGCACTCACCCATCAGCAGAAACATGTTCCCTGCCTCCAGAGTGTCCAATCCTTTAATAATCCTTTAACAACATGGAGTTTACTACATGTGAATTGAATATGGGGTTAGCTGAATAGATATTCTGGAATTAGACTTGGTGTTTAATGGTCTAAGGTTTCCGAAGTAATAATTTACTGAATTTTAGAAGGATTTTCCAAATCCTGTGATTAAAGTGGAGACCAGCAGAGTATCCTAGGCAATGGGAATTGATCAGGAGAATTTCCTTTGCAGTGAGCTATGATGGGGTACTACAGGGTCCCGCTGTGCAACTCTCATCCATGCGGGAAAAACAAATGCCTGGGCATTGGAAAATCTCGGCCAAGGATTCCGGGGAGCAAGGATTGAAAGGGTTCAGGCAAGATTTACAAGGACGTTGCCAGGGTTGGAGGGTTTGAGCTATAGGGAGAGGCTGGATAAGCTGGAGCATCGGAGGTTGAGGAGTGACTTTATAAAAGTTTATAAAATCATGAGGGATTTGGAAAGGGTAAATGCACAAGGTCTTATCCCGAGAGTGGGGAGTCCAGATTTAGAGGGCATAGATTTAGAGTGAGAGGGGAAAGAGTTAAAAGGGACCCAAGGGGCAATGTTTTCACCCAGAGGGTGGTGTGTGTAGGGAATGAGCTGCCAGAGGAAGTGGTTGAGGCTGGTACAATTACAGCATTTAACAGGCACCTGGATAAGGGCCAAGTGCTGGCAAATGGGACTGGATGATGGTAGGATATCTGGTCGGCATGAACGAGTTGGACAGAAGGGTTTATTTCCATCTCTGTACATCTCTATGACTCTATGTGTCTATAATAGGTAGTGATCCCAGAGAGCTAGGGGATTCCAGATCAGAGTCAAAGGGAGCAAATAAATCCCTGTTAAGGAAAGGAATACTCAAGGACAATGCTCGGGTTGGTTTGTGGTGGAACATAACAGTAAGGCCCCGCTCGGACAGTGAACATTGTGGTGGAGCGTATCAACTCAGCAAACTGGGTGGAGGCTGCAGATGGTCAGAGGACGATGGTAAAGGGGAGGGTCTTGGCTGTTCAGACCTGATGGTATCAATTTGATCATGGCCTATCCAGATTCCATTTCATTTTGGCAACATTCCCCACAAATGTCTCTCACAATACTGTGTTAATGTTATAGTGGGCTTTGTAGAGTGGACAGGGAGAGATGGTGACTTTCTCATTGTGGGAACCAGCAATATAGTATGGATGAGTTTCATGGAATTAAATACGTACCTGAGGGAGAGGGGAAAAGAGGGTTTTGCTGATCGATGGGAAGTTTTAGCTGGTGAAATCTAGATTGCTTTGAACACACAGTGGCTCAGTGATTAGCACTGCAGCCTCATAGTAGCAGGGTCCCAGGTTCGATTCCAGCCTTGGGTGACTGTCTGTGTGGAGTTTGCACATTCTCCCTGTGTCTGCATAGGTTTCCTCTCAGTGCTCTGGCTTCCTCCCACAGTCCAAAGATATGCAGGTCAGTGAATTGGCCATGCTAAATTTGCCTATCGTGTTAGGTGCATTGGTTAGAGTGAAATGGGTCTGGGTGGGTTACTCTTC
>NW_025208382.1:0-3734 GCF_004010195.1 Chiloscyllium plagiosum | reverse complement strand
TTCTTCACTGATATTAAATGGTTAATTGCCTTACCGACTAACAGCAAGAAAAGGATAGTAAATGTCTTCACTCTGATGGAGTATTGTTGGTTCACATGTTTTCTGGGTTTTATTGATGCCAGAGACTCCACCTGATTCTCAGATCGATTGAGAACAGTCACACATTGATAAAGGTGGGACAGCATCAGTGAGATGCCAGTTACATCATCATTCATATCAGTTACAGTTAACTGAACAAAGAAGTGAAGACAATCATCCGAGAGCTCACTTTGTGATCATGGAAGAGAAAAGATGTGGTCCTAAAGTTTACACTTCTCTGAGGAGGATGTCCAATCAGAGGGATTTTGTTTGTGATGTCGAGGGAAGTTTACTTTGACTGCACATTCCAAGTTATTTAAGTTGAAATATTTTGTAGTGTCATTTTTCAAATTTTAGGAACTAAATAGTGTCAAAACTATGAATTTCATCAATTGCTTTTAATAAAAATGCCACAATAATAAATAGTAATGATGTCATTTGGGACAATAACTGAACCAAGATTAGAATCACTTTATTGACTGAACCTCATAACCTTACATGAGGAGAGGGGAGAGTTGACAATGACCCAACCCAGAGAAAGGGGGAAGCAAAATGGTGATCAGATTCTTCACAATCATTCCACAGAACACTGTCCAAATGGGATCTTTCCAAATAGCCAACAGTAGAATCCTACAGCAAGGAAGCAGGCCATTCATCCCATTGAATCCAAACCGACCATCGAAAGCACATCCTGCCCGGAACCACTATGGGCAATTTAATACGGCCCATCCACCTAAATTGCACATCTTCGGACAGTGGGAGGAAACTGGTGTACTTGGAGGAAACCCACACAGACACAGGGAGAGGGTGCAAACTCCACACACACAGTCGTCCGAGGGCGGAATCGAACATGGGTCCCTGGTACTGTCAGACACTGAGCCACCCTTGAGGTTCTTAGGAAAAATTGTGTCCATTGTGTCATGCAATGATCTCTCCCATTGAGTTTGTTAGATCTTACCGTGTGGAGTCAAGAAACTGTATAGTTCGCTCTTGTATTGACAAATATGAACAAAATCACATTCTGGGTCTTGTAATTAAAGGATGCCTTCAAATCATTCCTGGTGTCATTGACTCAATGGTGTTTCCTGACCAGTGAGAGGCTGTCTTATTCTGGTAACTTGGTCTGTGCAAGTAACAACAGCTTCTGCCTGTAGGTGACTGACCCATTCACGATGGGAGAGTATCAGCTACCAGACATGACTGGAGGGTACCTACTTAGTATATGATACCATCTTTAGTGAGAAGACGCCCAGAAAAAAAAGTAGCACTTTTGGTTCTGCAGAAGACCATCCCAATACCAGAAGATTATATAGGGACATCTAAGGAACTAACCCCAATCGGATCTGTACAGGTAATCCTCTAAAACAGAGGTGGTAAGAATCATTAACTAATGGCTGTCTGGAAGAGCTTGCTGTGTTGAAAGTGACTCTTTTACATTCTACAGTCCAACATTGAGTACACCTCAAATGTTCTGTGGGGATGAAGAAGGATTTCGAGACATCCTGAGGTTGAGCTGTATGACATGTCAATGTAAATCCTCTGTTGGCCTGTGTAGCTGTTGTACTAACTCCTGTGGGTAAGACAGCAGGTGCCCAGAAAGTCACCAGAAAGCAGTGGAAGCAGCATCATTGCATTTATTCAAGCACAGAGGGAGATGGATTATTGATGGACAGAAGAGTGAAGTTTGATAGGAGCAGACAGGAAAGTGGGGTTAAGACCATCACCAGATAGGCCATGATCTGATGGAATGGTGGAGCAGGGTCAAAGGGCAGAATAGCCTACCTCTGCTCCCATGTCCAACGTTCCCAATTTCACCTCAGTCAGACTGATACAATGACAGGTAGCCTGTGCCTATGATGCCAATGTGTCTTTGTCTGGGATGATATAAAATTTCCTCCAGATAAACATTGAGAAGAGCAAAACCTTTACCACAAGCACCATTCTCCACCCTGGTCAATCACGGAGTCTGTTCCCAACTCTGCCACTCTATCTGAGTTATGCCACTAATCCCTTATCATTTCCACCATTGGGGTATTTGCTTTCAGCTCTGGGGAACCTCTTGCCTTTTCTCTTGCCTCAATCTAATGATGACTGAAACCTTTTTCCATTGGCTTTGAGCATTTGAGGCTCGGTTAGTGCAATGCTTCCCAGCAGCAGCTGTCAGCCCATACCCTCACACCTTGTCCTTCACGCTTCTGACTACTATCCAGCTGACTTACACTGGACTCTTGTCCAGCAATGCTTCAAACTGAAACTAGACATCTACATGCTCTGTGCAGCTTTAATGTACCTATCTCTGTCACCTCATACATTATACTTCAGTCCAAAATGTCCCTTTGGTGTGACTTAGATCTTTCGTGCACCATACCCCTCCCACCCCACCCCCACCCCTGGTCCCTTTGACCCACCTTTGGCAGCCCAGCCATCGTTCACCTACACTGGGACTGTTACAATTTCCTTCCTCAATCTCTTGGTCTTTCTGCCACCATTTCCGTTTTAAACACCTTTTCTTAAAACCCACCTCTAACCAAAGACTTTGGTTACCTCTCTGAACAATTCCTCCTTGAACTCAGCATCTGGGATGAGGGGACTCAGAGCCAGAAGAGGTTTAAGAAGCTGAAATGACCACTGTCAGTACGCAACACCCATCCACCTAATAAGGAACAGCTCAGGGTGGGCATGAAGATGGTGATGCCTCATATTTTATGTGTCTTCACCTCTGAAATCAGTGTAAAATCCACACTAGGAATTTAACACAGTCCTAATGCTGACACTTGTCTGTAACACACTCAAGCAACAAAAATTAAGACAGGTTTGATACCCATTAACTAATGGCTGTCTGGAAGAGCTTGCTGTGTAGAAAGTGACTCTTTTACATTCTACAGTCCAACACTGACTACACCTCAAATGTACTGTGTGGATGAAGAAGGATTCGGGACATCCTGAGGTTGAGCTGTGTGACCTGTCAATGTAAATCCTCTGTTGGGCTTTGTAGCTGTTGTCCTGTCTCCTATGGGTAAGTCAGCAGGTGCCCAGCCCTTACTCTCCATGACAGTATGGGGAAAACAAAATGCCAGGACAGCAGCTGTTAAACAAACCTCTCACTGCAATGGCAGCAGTAAAGAGGAGTCTTGGACGAGGAGAAACAGAATGGATTACTTCAAAGGGAACAATATTGTTTCTGAATTCCCAGCCAATGACACCAGCAGAAGATGAACATTCCTGAAGATCATGTACTGAAGCTGGTCTAGTCTCTGTTACAACATTAAACTACTCTCTGGAGTGTAGACAATTTGTGGAATTCTTTACTGCAGAGGGCTGTTCAGCTTTGCTCATGATGTATTCAAGGCTGGGATAGCTGGAGTTTTAATCAGGAAGAGAATCGAGGCTTATATGGAAAAGCAGGAAGCTGGAGTTGAGGATCATCAGATCAGCCAAGATCTCGTTTGAAGACAGAGCAGGTTCGATGAGCTGAATGGCCTCCACTGCTCCTATGTTTTCTTATCTCATGGTTTAAAATCTCTTGAAAATATCTTTCCAACCTCATCGAAAGTGAAAAGAGGATTTTGAAGCAAAGTCTTTGAAACTGGAACAAGTGAAAATAACTGAAATAACTACACGGGTGTCAGCATCCCATCACCAAATCATCTTTATTT
>NW_025208381.1:0-14513 GCF_004010195.1 Chiloscyllium plagiosum | reverse complement strand
CTCCCCTTTTTGAACAAGGGAACCACATTTGCTTTAATAGAATGAATGCGGTATGCTCGTATCATTGAATGAATGAGAAAAGCACTATTCATTGAATAAACACTGGCAGATTGTTCCGTTGAATGAATGAGTGCAGTTTGATTCATTGAATTTGAATTATTGAATGAATGTCTATTGTTTGCTTCAATGAATGAATGAATGAGATAAGCTTGAGGCATGGGATGAATGAGAGAAGCTCTACTCATGGAATGAACACGGGCAGTTTCTTTCATAACTAGATTGTCTACAGTTTGATTCATTAAATGACTGAGCTTAGTTTGAATCATTTGAATCTGTGCATGACATTTGGTTTATTGAATGAATGAATGAATGAATGTAATTTGTTTCAATGAATGAATGAATGAAGTTTGATACTCTGAATGAATGCTGTAAGCTTGTGGCATTGAATGAGTGAGAGTGGCTCCACTCATCGATTTGAAGAACTGCAGTTCTTATAATTGAATGAATGAGAGCACAATACTTAGTAGAACGAATTCGTGATTTGATTCATTGAACCAACGCATAACATTTGATTTCTTGAATGAATGTATGTGATTTGTTTCAATGAATGAATGAACTCAGTTTGATTCTCTCTTGAATGAGATATGCTTATGGCTTGGAAAGAACGAGAGATGCACCACTTATTCACTTAGCACGTGTATTTAGTTTCCAGCAATGATGTTTGCTTCATTGAATGAATGACAACACAGTGTTTAATAGAGTTAATGCGTTACGCTCGTAACATTGAATGAGAGATATTCTACAGAATTAATGAACACGGGCAGTTAGTATCATTGAATGAACGAGTGCAGTTTGACACATTAAATGTCTGAGTTTTGTTTGATTCATTGAAACAACGCATAACATTTGATTTATTAAATGAATGACTATAGTTTGTTCAATACCGTTTGATTCAATGAATGCATGAGTTTAGTTTTTTCATTGAATCAATGCATAACATTTGATTCATTGAATATATGACTGAAGATTGATTCAATGAATGAATGAATGTTGTTCGATTATTTGAATGAATGATTAGAACATGTGACATTTTGTGAATGAGTGAATTTCCACACGCAGTTTGTTTCATTGAATGAATGTGTGCACTTTGCTTCGTTGAATGAACGAGTGCACACTGCTTAATAGAATGAGTGCGTTTAGCTCGTATCGATGAATGAATGAGAGAAGCTCTACACATTGAATGAACGCTGGCAGTTTGTTTCGTTGAATGAATGAGTGCAGTTTGATTCATTAAATGTCTGAGTTTAGGTTTTTCATTGAATCAATGCCTAATATTTGATTCATTGAATACATGACTAAAGTTTGATTCAATGAATGAATGAATTCTGTTCAAGTAATTGAATGAATGATTAAAGCTTGAGACATTGAATGAATGAGTGAATTAACCACGCATTGCATTAACCCAACACTTTCTTAATAGAATGAATGCGGTATGCTCGTATCATTGAATGAATGGGAAAAGCACTATTCATTGAATGAACACTGGCAGATTGTTCCGTTGAATGAATGAGTGCAGTTTGATTCATTGAATTTGAATTATTGAATGAATGTCTGTTGTTTGTTTCAATGAATGAATGAATTCTTCTCTGAATGAATGAGATAAGCTTGAGGCATGGGATGAATGAGAGAAGCTCTACTCATGGAATGAACACGGGCAATTTCTTTCATAACTAAATTGAATAGAGTTTGATTCATTAAATGTCAGAGCTTAGTTTGAATCATTTGAATCTGTGCATGACATTTGGTTTATTGAATGAATGAATGAATGTAGTTTCTTTCAATGAATGAATGAATGTAGTTTGATTCTCTGAATGAATGCTGTTAACTTGTGGCATTGAATGAGTGTATGCTTAGTTGCATCGAACTATTTAGAAGGACAAACAGAAGGGAAAGGGAGGTGGGATAGCTCGGATATTTATGGATGACATCATATAGATAAGAAGAGACGATTTCGTTTCCATGAGAGAAAAAATGTGAGATTAATGTGGGTGAAAATTAGATATAATAACGGGATAAAAAGCATTGACAGGCGTTGTCTGTAAGCCATCGTTCAATGACATCATGCTAGAGTGGACAATATACAAGAAGGTAAATGATGCATGTAAAAATGATGCAGCAATTGTAATGGGAGAATTCAATCTCCCTGTCGCTTGATTAATCAAAGACTGTCAGGGCAGCCTTTCGGCAGAGTTCACAGAATGCATCTGTGATAGTTTACCCAGAAAGCATCGATGGAACGTACGATGGACCAAGCAGTCCCAGATCTTTTCCTGTTTGAGCAGGAATAGTTTATAATCTCACGTATTGGTATCCTCTTGGAAGGAACAATTACAGTATGGCTGAAATTACAACGCAGATGGATGGTGAGAAGACCAGTGTCTTGAGCTTAAACAAGCGCGTTTAAAATGGGATGAGGTAAGCGTTGGCTAATGTTGACTGGCTTTTAAAGACGATATGTTGGACAATTTGCCAACTGTGATGCACTCTCAATTCTATTTTTAACGTGCTCCACAAAGCTATGTATCAGTGAAAAGGAAGGACTATAGGAAAAGCGGAAATTAACCACGGGTAACTAATGAAATTAAATGAGGCTACCTAATTGAAAGATTATGCAAAGTGGCAAAGATCAGTAAGAATAAAACTGGAGGATTGGGAAATGTTTAAACATCAATAGAAAGAGACAAAAAATGCTAAAAGGAAGGTAAGACAGATTGTGAGTAAACCAACTCACAATACGAAAGAAATCAACAGACAGCAAAGTGTTCCACAAACATTTGAAAGGAAATAGGGCGACTGAGGTAAACAGTAGGCTTGAGTAGAATATGAAATGGGAATTAAAACTGGGAAATGAAGTTTAACACTGTGTTTAACACCGGAGGAAACATCAAAGAAGCGCTTCGCAGGAGGCTCCCAAGCACTGATGATGTCGCCTAGCCAGGGGACGAAACGTTTGCAACAAAAACTTCCAGCTCGGCGAACAGAACCACAGCATAAAGATGTAGTTTTGGGCAAACTAATGGGGTGGAGTTTACACAGATGTCCTGCCAAGATGAAATGAATCCCAGGGTATAAAAGGGTATGACAAGATAACAAATGCACTGGTGGTAACTTACCAAAATTTGGTCTATTCTGGGTTGTTTCGGCAGACTGGAAAACAACATATATGATATCGCTGTTTAAAACAGAAGGAAATAGGAGGCAAAAAGCGGATAACTATAGGCCATTTAGCCTAACTTGTTTTGGTGTTTAAAATGCTTGAATTTGTCTGGATACAAACGGCACCATCGGGCATATGCACCATGCGTTCTGGAAAAGCAGGTCATGTTTAACTAATCTACAGGAAGTCTTCGATGACATACAAGCGCGGCATAGCAACGAAATGCCAGTCGATATTGTGTCCTGGATTTCTAGAAGGAATTCGAGAAGGAACTGCACAAAGACCTGCTGTGTAAGGTAATAATTTGTGGCGTTATGAGTAGTGTTTTCGTATGGGTAGAGGATTGGCTAATTCGCAGAAATCAAAGAGTGGGGATAAATGGGTGTTTTTCTGTTTGCAAATCAGTGTTGGGCCTGCAATTGTGTACACTTTCCAAAAATGTTTTCGTTTAAGCAATCAAGTGTAGTGTGCCAAGGTTCGCAGATGACACGAAGGTGAGTGCGAGAAGAAAGTGTGCAGAGGACAGTGAAAGTTTACAGTGGAATATAGATCAGTTATTTAAGTGGGCAAGGGTCCAGCAGATGCAGTACAATGTTGATAATTGTGAGGTCATCTATTTTAGTGGGAACACCAGCAAAATGGACGTTTGATTCCATAATAAATGACTGTAACATACTGCTGTGCAAATAAAGATCTTGATGCCCTTGTGCAGGAACTGCAAAAGGTTAGCTCATGGTTGTAGCTCATGGTTGTAGCATAGGTGGCTGCTGCATCGGATTCCTTTGGGATGCAGGCGAAAGAGAAGTACAATTATTTCAAGTAGGTCGACAGGCCATTTGCAGGAAGGAATAGAAAAGGTTGCAGTTCAGTGTAAAAGCCGAAAAGAGAGCAGAGGCTGAATATAATTAACAAAAATCGAAATTGATGTAAAAGTTCAGCAGATATAGCAACACTACAGAAAGAAATCAAAGTTAAGGTTTCGGGTCCGATGATTATCAGTTGTGAGGAAGTGTCAAAGGGCATGAAATGTTAGCTTTGATTTCTATTCACAGACGTGCTGAGCTCATTCAACAAATTATGTTTTTTCTTATTAATTTAGTTTAAGATGGATGACAGTGGTTTACTGTCTGAGAGTTGTTTTAGTAATAAGTAATCCGAAGTAATCCTCTTTTTCCAAATTAATTGGAGGGTTTGGGAGAGGCGGTTGGGTTGGTGAACTCGTAAACTGTAAGAGAATTAGATGCATATATGATACACCTGAACAAGAACAATCGGCAAAGCAGCGTTTGAACATTTTTGGTGATGGATCTTGTATGATGGAGAATGGTATTTGAAAGCCAAGATTTGGTATATTGGCAGAAGATCACCAAGGTACACTTTCTGTTGAGCTGGCTTTTAAATTATTTAGTGTCATGTACCAAAATTGCAGAATTGATAGCTATGATCTGATAAGTTTCCAACACCAGTAGATAGGGTATTCTAACATTATATCGGCTAACTTCCTGTAATTATGGAAAGCGAGAGTTTTGTTCAGCAGATGGAAACGCACTAGCGTCCATGCCCTTGTTGAAGCATATTTTTCAAACTGTCCAGGCAAACGAGTATGAGAAAATGAAGATTAATTGGAATGTCTTGAGCAGATAAATTGGCAAAGGGGGACGCTTTAGAGAGAAAAATAACTATGACAACCCAGAATGGGTGAAAAGATAAATGGTGTTATCATTAGTCAGGTTTAAGTCGAAGATCTCAAAAAAGGTTCAGCGGAGTGATAATCATTTGAACCAAATACAGGACGGAGTACAGCCTGGTGCCTATAAGTGGTGTAAAGATAAGTTTCAACTTACAGATGAGCTAATGATTAATTCATGAACGGTATCTGGTGCAGACTCAAAAAACTCACCGATCGACTCACCTGGTGTTCAAGGTCATCAGGGAGCAGAATCAACTGTTAATCGAATCATGGGTCGATATTGGTGGCGTGATTTGAATAAAACATGGAACATTATGTTGAGGCATAATTAGATAAGATCCCCTACCGTGTGGAAACAGGCCCTTCGGCCCAACCAGTCCACACCGACCCTCCAAAGAGTAACCCACACAGACCCATTTCCCCTCTGACGAATGCACCTAACACTGGGCAATTTAGCATGGCCAATTCACCTTGCCTGCACATCTTTGGTGAGTGTGGGAGGAAACCGGAGTACCCGAGGAAACCGGGTACCAGGGGAAACCCACGCGGACACCGGGAGAATGTGCAAACTCCGCACAGACAGTCTCCCGAGGCTGGGACCCTGGTGCTGTGAGACAGCAGTGCTAACCACTGAACCACCGTACTCACCGTGTTTAATATGTGCTCAGAATGACATTGATTGGCACGTGATTAAAGTGGAAATGAGGCACAAAAGACCAGGTGAAAACCCATGGAAAAGTTTGAATATAGATTCTGTTGGTCCTTTGCCACCATGTCAGGGAAGATACCGACATAACCTGGTGTACATGACACTTCCAGTAAATGGGTTATGACACGCACAAAGCAACACAGCTAAAGCAATATTCTAGCAGAACAAGGGTTTCCAGATGTAGACTCCCACGAGTATCAAAGGTTAAATATTGCCTTCCATCATTCATTGAGCAGAATAATAGAGAGGATGAATCTACTCTAAAAATCAGTAAATGATACCGGTAAACAAGGCGACATGTAACACGGTACTAAAATTTGTTTGAATGATAATGCGGAATGCAGTCTGTTGTTAAACTGAATGCAGATTGGATTAGATTCCCTACAGTGTGGAAACAGGCTCTTCGGCCCACTAAGTCCACACCGACCCTCTGAAGAGTAACTCAACCAGACCCATTTCCTTCTGACTAGTGCACCTCACACTATGGGCAATTTAGCATTGCCAATTGACCTAACCTGCACATCTTTAGATTGTGGTAGGAAACCCACGCAGACACGGGGAGAATGCGCAAACTCCAGATATACAGTCGCCCGAGGCTAGAATAAAACCTGGGACGCATGCGTTGTGGGGCAGCAGTGCTAACCACTAAGCCATCGTGCCATCCTCGACTAAAAAGGAGAAATAGACCAAAAAGCAAAAATTTACTCCACATATTTTGATGGCAGGATGTTCCATGGGAGGAAAGGAACTTCATTGAGGGTTAAAATTTTCTGAACCTGAACTTGTCACTTTTGGCCATGAGAGTATTGTCCAAAGAAAATGCTTAACAGTATTCAGGTTGCACAGTTTTCAGCAGCTATTAAAATAAAGGACAAAACGAAACACACCAAAACTTTCGTTGATGGTAGATTGAGTTCGATTAGGTATGAGTTTGGACAACAGATTATCTCCTTAGTTCATCTACATGATACATTGTGTAAACTGGATAATAGGAACACTATTCAATTATGGATAAAGAAAGTCTTCTGTGAATATGATGTAAGTGGATTCTCGGAAAACTGGATGTTTTCGTATAATCCAAATGAAGGCATATTGTGTTCAATGTAGTAATCAGTGTCGTGTCATGTTAAACGTGTGATTCTCACATTTTCATTTCTAATTCCCATTTTGATTATTTTTTGTCTAGTTGTTTTCGACACGTTTAAGAGTATTTGCAAGACATATAAAACTGCAAATAGAAACAGTCCTTTCAAATGTGTAATTCCAGAGAAGCAGTTTCATGGGTAGCATCGGGTTAATTGCAGGAGATCGCCTCAACGATGATTAATATGTTTTGTGTGAGTGGACACATGCGTCCATTGGTTCAGAAAATGTCATCTTTATACTACTAATAATAATGATGCGTATTTTAATTTTTAATTTTCTTTTCACAATTCCATTTATTAAATTGAAACAAGAGAGTTAACACAACAGTCAAAGGAAATAATGTTACGTTTGTGAGAGTTTAAGTAATTTTGAGAGTATAATGTCGGCACACATTTATAGTCAGTTCAACTGGATTCAAATACTTGCGTATGTCCCAGCCAATGTTGGGAAAATTAAAAACTCCCATCACCACCACTCTGTTGCCTCTATGTCTTTCCATAATCTGTTTACCTATTTGTTCTTCTACCTCACGCTCACTGTTGGGAGGTCTGTAATACAGCCCCACCAATGTAACTGCACCCTTCTTATTTGTCAGCTCCACCCATAACGCCTCACTGCTCAAGCCGTACATTGTGTCCTCCTTTAACACATCCGTGATATTATTCCTGATCACCAATGCAACTCCTCCGCCATTTTACTTCCCTCCCCGTACTGTCTGGAATATTTAGTTGCCAACCATGCCCTTCCTTCAAACCAAGTCTCTGTGATTGCCATAACGTATTACTTCCTGGCACCAATCCAAGCCCTTCGTTCATCTGCCTTACCCACTATACTCCTTGCATTAAAGTATATGCACTTCAGGCCGCCAGTTCTTTTGCATTCATATGTTCTCTGACTACGTGGGCGGCATGGTGGCACAGTGGTTAGCACTGCTGCCTCACAGTGCCAGAGACCCGGGTTCAATTCCCGACTCAGGCGACTAACTGTGTGGAGTTTGCACATTCTCCCCGTGTCTGCGTGGGTTTCCTCCCTGTGCTCCGGTTTCCTCCCACAGTCCAAAGATGTGCAGGTCAGGTGAATTGGCCATGCTAAATTGCCCGTAGTGTTAGGTCAAGGGGTAAAATGTAGGGGAATGGGTGGGTTGCGCTTCGGCGGGTCGGTGTGGACTTGTTGGGCCGAAGGGCCTGTTTCCACACTGTAAGTAATCTAATCTAATCTAATCTACTGTTCCCCTTGGTAATGCTAACTCTGTGACCCTTATAGTCTTCAGTTTCCACCTCTCTGTCTAGTAGTGTTCTCTTCTGGTTCCCAGCCCCCTGCCGCATTAGTTTAAAATCTCCCCAATAACTAGCAAAAACTCGCCCAAGGACATTGTTTCCAGTCTGATTCAGATGTATACAGTCCAATTTGTAAACTGAATTACTGCCTTCCATGTCCTTGTCCAGCAGACGCTTCCATTTCCCTAACGTGTCTGACTCGACTACCAACGCTGGCAGTGCATTCCACGCACCAAACACTCTCTGCATAAAGAATCTACCACTGACATCTCCCCTATAATTTCCTTCAATTTCCTTAAAATTTTGAACCCTCATGGCAGCCATTTCTACCGTGAGGAAAGGTCTGTGGCTATCTACTTTCTCTATGCCTCTGATTATCTTGTACATCTCAATCAAGTCACTTCTCTTTCTTCTTCTCTCGAGTGTGAATGATCTGAGGTGACTCGACCTCTCTTCATATGACAAGCCTTTCAATCCAGGAAGCATCCTGTTCAGTATCCTCTGCACCCTCTCTAAAGCATCTACATACTTCTTATAATGGGGCAACCATAAGGCGAAGGTTTCCAATGGAAGGGGAACTCAGACCTGTAGTATGTGCCTCTTGCCTGATGTGGGAGCTCAGGGAAGTGGCTGAATACATGACCCTTACACTTGCAAGAGGTGTGTCCAACTGCAGCTCTTGTTTGACCACATGATGGCTCTGGAGCGACGGATGGACTTACTGTGGAGCGTCCGCGATGCTGAGCAGATCGTAGATAGCAGGTTTAGTGAGTTGGTCACACTACAGATTAGAATTACTGAAAGAGACAGTAAATGGGTGACCAAAAGGCAGAGAAAGAGTAGGAAGGCAGTGCAGGTTGGCCCCCAGTTGTTAAAAACCTGTGTTCTATGTTCCATACCTTCAGCACCTGCAGGAATGTGAAATGCCTGGACAAACTCCAGGTCAAGCAGCTCTCAGATATCAACAACAATTCTAATCCACGTCATACAATCCAACTCTAATGATATTTGAAAGCGTATTTTACAATTGCAGATGCAGACGCAAATCAGATTTCTAAACTGCTGAATATTAATAACATGAGATATTATATGACGTGAATAGACTGCGTGTACAGCTATTTCTGTATCAAAGGAATGGGAAGTATTCAGTGAATACTGTGTGTTTAAGGCCAATGTGTTCAAATAAAGACAAATCTTAAAAGCAACAAGTCAAACAAAAACTCGATTTCAAGGGAATTGTCTTTGTAGATACAGAGACCTCAAAACAATAGGAGATCAAATGAAGCACAAAATATGAAACTTAAAAAAGGAAGTTATGAGTGTGAAAACAGAACATGGAAGTTTAACTGTATTTGAAAAAAACGCGAAATCCCTCAGTTATTTACAAGTACATTAAGGGGGAAAGATAAAGACCCATTAAGGATTACTGTGACATTCGTGCATGAAGCCGGAAAATGCAGATCAGTTTCTATGTGAATGCTTGACGATGCTGTTTAGTAGTTAGAGGGGCTAGGTTTACCTAGAAATCTGGGGAAGTACCATGATATATTTGAATAAATTATCACACACGGAGAAAAGGTTGTCAGTGATATGATGGCATAAAATACACGAATGCGCAGGGTTAGAAGACATGTATTTCATGTGAGTGAGACCATGAAAGAAATGACAGAGGTACTGGTAATAATTGTCAATTACTGTCTGATTACAGGTGATGTTCCAGAGAACTGGAATGCATACGATGTTCTGTGGTCAGTTAGAAAGGAATGAGGGACATACAAGAAACCGATGGGCCAGTCATTCTAATCTTAGTGCTGGAGAGACGATTGGAATCAATTCTGAGAGATCGAATTCTACAGTACTTACAGCGGCATGGACTAATCCAGAACAGTCAGAATGCGTTCGTAAAGCAAAGACCATATCTGATCAGCATGAACTTTTTTCCAATGTGTGCCTAGTTCTCTAATTGAGAGAAATGCATTTGATGCAGTCTATGTGGGCGTCAGCAAGGCGATTTATAATGATGTCATGGGAGACTAACAGAGAACCTAAGAGCCCATAGAATTCAAGAAATATAGGTAATCGAATTCAGTTTTAAGTTGAGTTGCAAGAAAGAGAGGGTGTTGTTTGAAGGATGTTTTTGTGTCTGGAGGACTCCGGCAAATGAAATTCCTCAAAGATATGTCGGGGATGGTATTTGATGCCTGTGGTTTACGTAAGTGGTTTAGACTTGAATGTCACAGGGTTGATGAGTAAGTTCGCAAAAAAAAAAAAATTGGAAGTGGCATATCGTAAGGAAGACTGCCTTAAATTTCATGAGATTATTAAGTGGGGAGGGGTAATCAGTTGCAAAATAAACGAAATCCATATAAGTGTGAAGTTAGGCATTTGGTCGGGCCAAACAAGGCAAGAATATTTAGTGAACGGTTACAATCTGTGAGATAACGAGGATCTGTTTAATCTTTGTGTGCAAGTCCATGAATCCTTTGTTCTGGAATGTACAATGTCTTCAAGAAAGCGTAGGAGTTTCTTGCCGTTACAAGCAAAGTGTTTGTGTTCAGCAGAAGGGTAGTTATGCTGGAACCGTACACAAATTGATTAATCTACAGCTAGATATTGTCCGCATTGAATCAAAACAATAATTGAATCATAGAGTAAGGGAGTCATACAGCATAGAATCAGACACTTTTGCCCATTTCAATCCGTGCCGACTGTCAGCTCAAACTAAACCAGTCCCAGATGCCTGTTCCTGGCCAGTATCATTTCTTACTTTCCTGTTCATGTCCTTATCCAAATCTGTTTTAAGCGTTGTAATTGCACCCACATTCTCCACTACTTCTGGAAGTTCGTTCCACACACGAAACATCCTTTGTAGGATAAAACAGCCCACGATTTTTTGTTGCAAACATCTCTCTCCTTAAACCATGAAAAATGCCCCAATTTGGAAATCTCCGATCCTCGGGAAAAGATAACAATCATTACCTCAATATTTACCCGTCATTATTTTGTGAACTTTTATTAGGTCTCCTCTCAATTTCTAACTTCCACTTAAAAACGTTTCTATCTATCTGTCTATCTGTCTGTCTGTCTGTCTGTCTGTCTGTCTGTCTATCTATCTATCTATCTATCTATCTATCTATATATATATACATATATTCGCTACTTGCCCTGGAGAGAATGCAAAGAAGATTTACAGGATGTTTCCTTGCCTGGAGAGTTTCAGTTCTCAAGACGGAGAGGGGCAGGCTGATATTATTTCACTTGGAGCATCGGGAAGGTAAAAGGAATGTTTTTTTTAAATCTCAAATGGAATGCAATATAAAAGCAGGAAAACATTCCTGGAAATGTATTATTACTAGGTAGACCAGAACTTTCGATTATTGCCAAATTTTATCCCCTTACATAATGAAACATGAATTAGCATCACAGGAAGTACAGGAACGGGACAGCCAGTTTGGCCGTGTAGTGAGAGATGGGAAGTTGTGTTGTCTTATTTTCAGAAAAACGGGACGCCCATTTACGACCAAGGTGGTGCTTTTTTGGTGCTAGTATATCCGTCGAAAACATTTCTGAAGTTGACTTCAGAATGCTAGGCAAAGCCTAGCATCCGACTTACAACATGCCTCTGTAGTCATGACAAGATTGCAGTTACAAAGTCTATGAGCGGTGAAGTACATTGTGGATCTGCTTTAATAGACAATTTGGAAATGTGGACGTTTGTCAAAACTACGGTGGCCGTTAATATTTCCAGGCCCTGAATCAAGCTAGGTAATTACGAATTCATCATAATTAGTAATGATAAATAGGAATCACATGCAATAAAAATATTATTTTCAGAAACTCGTAGACCTTCTAACTCACGACATTGATATTTCAAATATGTACTGGCCTACAACTCGTGAAAGGTTGATAGGAAAGCATGAAGGTTGCTTCAGCGCGAGGTACTGTAAATATAAACTATCGAAGAACAACAGAAATATTGACATTGTTCAAATACTATTGGCCCGTAAATATTTTCAAAGTCAACAATTGGAAGTGAGCGCATAATTAAAAGTTATTTTTTGTGCGTGTGCAATGACAAATTGACATCGACTGTTCTATAAAACAAACTTCGTCTTAGAGTCAAACTGCACTCGTTTCTCCCATTAGATGGAACATGCACGCCACATTCACCATATAAAATGCCTCGGTGACATATCTGTCAAGCAAGTTGCTCATTATCCCTTTTGCAGTCAACTTCCATAAGTTGAGCCGTTCCAATTTCGCTTCATAAGAAAATGCAACAAATTTAATTATTAGTCAACGAGACATTATCTGAAATTTCCTTAATGGATTTACGTCCTCCCTTTAATAAAGTTATCAATATCGTACACAGTACTCCAGATGAGTTTCATTAATGCATTGCATAACTGAACTCGAACGTTTATACCTTAGCATTCAGTGGCTTTGCGTTAAATGAAAATTTTATATAAGATGTTTTTACATAACTACTGATCTCAAGCAATTCACTCTTGTGAATCTCAGATCGTCTACCTGTCACGATTTACGATTTTTAAAATATTCTTCATGGCAGAGTTGGCAGTTACATTTTCTCCCCTTCTTTTATAATACATTTTCCTGCTCTTTGTCCATTCACATAATCAATTTCCAGATTGAAATTTTAGAGGTTTATAAAATCAGGTGGTGCATGAGTAGGGTGAATACCCAAGGTCCTTTTCTCAGGGGAGAGGAGACCAAAAGGAGAGGGCATAGTTTAAAGCTGAGACGGCAATGACATAAAAGGGCTCTAAGGAGCAACGGTTTCAGTCAGAGACTGGTGCATGGATGGATTGAATTTTCTTCCGACGTGGTGGAAGCTGGTACAATTACAACATTTAGAAGACACCTGAATGGATACATGAACAGAAAGGTTTTATAGGGATATGGGTCAAACACTGGAAAATAGGACTACATTACTTTAAGATATTTGATCGACTTTGAGGATTTGTACTGAAGGATCCATTTCTGTGCTGTAAAACTCTATGCCTCGATCATTCTATGCCTGTCACATTTACAACTGTACTTGCTTACAGGGTTTACCTCATCAGCATATTTAGCAAAGATACTTTACATTCTCATATCTAGATTATTTAACATGCATTGTGAGCAACTACCTTTCAAGTACTGATGGAAATGGTATTCCACTTGTTTAAGTCTTGAAAACATTAAGGGACTCAAAATATGAAGAGGCTGTGTTCACCATCCAATGTGTGTCCATGCCACCGTGTTTTATGTCAAAGTGATGAAGTTTACTTTGCTTGTTTTTTTTTAACTGGCGCATTATTAAATGCAAGCTGTTGATCTAATTAATCTGTCCAGCAGCTCTTTTTACTTCCAACACATTTTCATAGTTTCCTACAAAGAACTCCACTATATTGGTTCAATATGATTTCTCCTTGATAGAAACTTGGTAGATTCCTCTGTTTGTAGTAGAATGATATGCCTTAAACAGCTCGACGATGAGTTCTGTCATTTTTATTATAACAGGATTTCTATAGCTGGCCTATAGTTGCCACTTTTCTGTGGAGAGTATTTTTAAAAATAGATTAGTTGAATTTGCAACCGGTCAACGTATTGGAACCTTCTATGAATAAAAAGCTCATTCATTTAAATCAACACCAATGCAACAATAATCCCAATAATCGTGTTTTTCTGATTGGAGTAGGAATTCTATCAGGATTCGGATATTCATGAGTCCAAAAGCTTTCAGCCTTCATTCAATTACCTTCTTCTGCGGGTTGCATATTTCCCAAGATTGTCTATCCCTGCCTGTTCCGCAATACCACTATTTCTAAGGAATTATTACTGTGTCCATAGTAAAAAAAATGATGGAAACACCAAAACCCTTAAATTTTCATTACCTTATTTTTCATTCTTAATTTTCTCTCGGACTGTGGTCACTTTGGAAACTCCTTAAAATGTTCGTACATCTATTCTTATATTTATTTTCAGCATTCCTTTGTACATTGTCTTTTCTCCCATTTTGACGTCTGTACTTTTCTGAACTAACCTTATCACTGATAATCACATTCTGACTGCAGATCACCAATGACAATTGAAACAGTTCAGCAGAGCTCACGTTCCAAGGTGATGACAGCATGCAAGTAAGATAGGAAAGCTACTTGAATGCCCAAACAAAATGAAATTAATGGCTTTTTCCCCTCAGAAAACATAATATAATTCAATCTGTCACTGAAGAACACGATTGCAAACCAACAGCTAACCAGTGCACAGACTTTATGTACACCACTATAACAATATTCGTTTGCACAATATGAACTGCACCAAAATCAGAACAGAAGTAGATATAATCGAGCTAATTGTTTTCTATTTAACTGCTCTAGCAACACCAAACAATTCTCACAACTTTCCACATTTGGAATGTTAACCACAACGAGGTAAATGTAAAGAAGCTAATCAAACAATCCAATCACAGAA
>NW_025208380.1:13408-14507 GCF_004010195.1 Chiloscyllium plagiosum | reverse complement strand
TGGATAAGGGTTTCTTCATCCAGGCATCGTGTGGTGAGGCACTGGCGATGGAGGAGGCCCAGGGCCTGCATTTCCTCGAGAGAGAGAGAGAGAGAGTGGGAGAGGGAGTTGCAATATTTGGCCAAGAAGCAGTGAGGTGATCCTTGCGGGTACCCTGGAGATGTTCTCTGAAGTGCTCTGTGAGAAGACATCCGGTCTCCCCAATTTAAAGGAGACCACATCTGGAGCAACGGACGCAATAAATGACATGTGTGGAAGTGCAGGTGAATCTTTGATGGATGTGGAAGGCTCCATTGGCGCCGTGGATTAGGTGAGGGGGGAAGATATGGGCGCAGGTTTTGCAATTCCTGTGGTGGCAGGAGAAGGTGCCAGGGAAAGGGGGGTTCATTGGAGGTCGTAGACTTGACTTGGTAGTTGTGGGGGGATTGGACTTTGGGGAAAGTAGATAGGCATGGGGAGGGACATATATCCCTGGTGGTGGGGTCCGTTTAGATGTGGCGAAACTATCGGCAGATGATGTGATTTATGGGATGGTTGGTGGGATGGAAGGTGAGGACCAGGGGGTTCTGTCCTTTTTGTGGTTGGAGGTGTGGTGTTCGTGGGTGGAGGTGCGGGACATAGATCAAATGTATTGGAGGGCATTTCAACCCCATGGGAGGGAAAGTTCTGGTCTTCAAATAATTTGGAGATCTGGTGTGTTCAGTGTTGCAACTGATCCTTTTGGAGCAGATGGGATGGAATTGGGAATACAGGCTAGCATTTCTGCAGGAGGTTGGGTTGATTGGAGGTGTAATCCAGATAGCTCTGTAAATCAATGTGTTAGTCAAAAAAATGACAGTAACACTTACCTCCTGGGATATTTTCCCCTCCCCACCCCTATCCACTTTGAAATAAGACGATTACATTCACAAATATCTAGTCAACTCCACGCCCTCCAACGACCCACCCTCCCATCCTAGTACCTTCCTCTGCCACTGCAGGAATTTCAAAACCTACACCCATACCCCCCCCCCAACTCTGTCCAATGCCCCAATGAGCTTGCCACCATCCAACAAAGTTTCAACTGCACTACCACACATGTCGTTTGTTGTATCCATTT
>NW_025208380.1:2490-13152 GCF_004010195.1 Chiloscyllium plagiosum | reverse complement strand
TCTTAACTAAATTCTCCCCAGCGCCACCCCTTCCCATTTATCTCTCGACCATCGAGGCTCCCAGCCTTATTTCTGATGAAGGGCTTTTACCTAAAGCGTGAATATTTCCTGCAGCTCGGATGCTGCCTGACCTGCTGTGCTTCCTCAACCCTACTCTAATTGTGACTCTGATCTCCAGCATCTGCAATAAGCACTTTCGCCCATATGTTTCCCCTGTCCATTGATCTTCAGTGATTGTGAAAGTCCACTCCAAGATCTCTTTGTCAGTTTACACCACACAGTATACTCACCGTTATTGTTTCTTCTCCACAAATTCATTAACACTCATTGGTCTGGATTCAGTTCGATTCGCCATTTTACCTTTCCACCTGATTGACGCATCCCTGCAGTTCCTGGCTTTCTTTGTCACTGTCAAATACACGAACAATTGTTGCATTATCAGCAAACGTCTAAATCATGCTCCTACAACTAAGTCTAAATCATTGATCTACATCAGAAAACAGTGAAACATCACTGGAAACAGGCATCCAAATATGTTTCACTGCTAGTTGGGATTAACAGCTGCAAGAATAGCAGAACCGATCCCCTGAAGTCATTTGTAAACTTGCTGGTGATTCTGCCAGTTAGTCTCCTGAGTGATCACTTCTCACATATGGGAGTGGTGAATGACCTGTGCGCATTATGACTTTGCAAGTGAGTTTACACCTCATCAGGTAATTGAATCCCATCCTGCAGTCATCCTATGGACCTGACTTCTTGGGGACGTGGGTTTCCTTGTTTCCATTTAGTTTGGAAAATCAATTGAATTCGAGTCCATGCAGACACAATTCCCATTTTCCCCGTCGGCCATGTAT
The DNA here is from genome assembly GCF_004010195.1 of Chiloscyllium plagiosum. Classification (NCBI taxonomy): domain Eukaryota; kingdom Metazoa; phylum Chordata; class Chondrichthyes; order Orectolobiformes; family Hemiscylliidae; genus Chiloscyllium; species Chiloscyllium plagiosum. The sequence goes on along the minus strand of NW_025208380.1, from coordinate 12,298 downwards.
TTTTATTCTTCATTATTGTCCCACAGAATGTGGCTATCATTGGTCTGAAGAGCATTTGTTGTTCATTTTTAATTCCCTTGAACTGAGTCAGGGAGCACAATGGGTGAACCGCATTGTTGTGGATCTGGAGTCACATGTTGGCAGGGCTCGTTACGGTCAGCAGATTTCCCTTTCAAAGGGACATGAATGAATGAGTTTTCAGTAAATTAAAGTTATCGTCTCTGTTCCTGAGATTGGGTGTATTTTCCATATTTTATTCATGGATTTAAATAACAGCAGCTGCCATGTTCCAGTCTCCAAAGATTACTAGTCCAATATATCGCCACTGCTGCATTTCTCCATTCAAAGAATGACATTGTCAATTCAGATTATCCCAAATGGGGAGAGAATAGGACGCGTTTCTGTGTTGGAATGGAAGCAATTACGCTGGATTGGAGTGTTTACTGGAGCGAGAGACTGATGTGGGAACAATGTGAGCAAACGCAACTCTTACTGCCAAAGTAACTAAACACTACTTGTTAAGGAAAGTTTCATAGGCCGCTTTCATGCATCGACCTCTTACTTAAGGCTCCAGTATGCTTCCTCTGAGCCAATCTTCAGTGCGGATTAATGCTCCTGCAAAATCTTAATAACATCGTAAATGGAGACCAATATGCCTTTCCACCCCACCTTTGACCAGGAGCACTCCCAGACTCAGCATTTCACGCGCTTCTATCCCGTCATAGAAGGATTGCGCCTTTCCCAATCACTTTACTGGTGCCACAGAATAGTTCCACGTGCTCATTTCCACCGCCGCTTCCGATTTGGTATTCACGGCTGCGCCACTAGGTTTGAATGATACCAGTTCTACGAACTGGGATTGTGTGACCGACTGCAGCAATGGGTACTTCCTTGTGTGGAGAAGTTGGTGAAGCCATTGTTATTGAAACCATTGTTATGGAAACACACAGTGCAACTATATCCCGCACTATCCCCTGAACATTCATTTTTTTCTGGAAATCTACCAAACTCATTCTTCAACATGTAGTACTCTATGGAACAACCACAGCGTTTGTGGATATTGAATTTAAAGATTCAGCCAATTCTGTATTCCAACATGTCTGCTATCACTCGCCTCATCTTCCTGTTGTGAATCTGCTCCTTTTCCTAACATATCCTCTGTCACTGTAATTATTGCTGGTTTTAAACAGATGTCTCTGCATGACTCAAAGATGGTTGTAATGTTAAAATATTCTGCATTGTTGCCGCAGAAACCTCTTTCGAATCCGAGTCACTGCAGGTAACGTTCCCCCCATTTTACACCTTGTGACACATGCTGAAGAAACACACAAAGGAATTAGTTGACTTTACGTGAAAACATTCTCCGAGATCATGACGTTTTCCATCAATCCCCTCTCTCACACATCTCTGAGAGTCATATATCAGGATTCAGACTCACTCATTCTCGGAAAATGTTCTCTCTCCCACAAGCATTTACCTCCTTTAATTTCTCCCTCCCATTTCCCTTACAATCACTTGACCATTTCCCCCTGTTCAGTCTGTGCTGCTGCAATCACTTGCTGGATGACCATGACCAAGTCTCATCATCAGGACCTTCAAACCAGTTGATCCATTGAGATCAATCCTCATGTAGCAGCTTTTAACTGACATGGACCAGCGATTATTTAAACATCAGGCTCAGGGAAAGGACACAGGGCAGCATTGAGGAAAACAACAGTTATTCAAAAAACATCAGTTTCTGTGGATTTCCACATCATTTAAGTAGGATATAGGTAAAGTGTTACTTCTGCAATCATATTTACTTATGCAAGGTAAATGAACTGACACCAGTGTATAATTGTTTCAGGCAAGAGCTGAGTCAACAAGAATGAAAACTATGTGAAGGAAATACAGAATTGTTTTTGTACAAGCTTAAATGTGCCTGCAATAATGATAGGTGTTACAGACAAATAGATAAGGTGCTGTGAGGGGAGGGGGGTTAAACTAGATATGCCTTATAAACAGTAGTTATAAGTATCTGTTCCCCACTTCTGCAAAAACAAGAACAAACCACAATCAAGAAGTCATGAGGTCATAAGGTCATAACAAGTAAGGGAGGATATACCTAACAATGGCCCACAGTAGGATGTGGTCAAACGACCTTGTGAGGCCAGAAATAAGCATTTTGTCACAGATAAGGCCGGAGAAGGCAAGAGATTAAAAAAAGAGTAAAGGGCGACAGTCTTAGGTGGGAGATGTAAACAGTGGAGGAGCAAATGAAAGAATAGGAACCAAATTACATAAATGTTGTGTACTAGTGTAATTCAGTGTGTGTGTGAACTGCCTTGTGGACAGTGGACACCACACCCTCTTGCAAGAGTAAAATAAATGACACTACTGATTCAGATCTTGTCTCGGATTGAAATTATTGAAGTGAGTCACCCTCGTTTCTCACATTTATTTCACGCGTTCATTCGGCTCCAGCGAGACTATTGTGTGTAGTTGTGAAATTCAGGTTATACCAGGGCTGTGATAGCACTGGAAATGATGCAGGGGAGATTTGCCAGGATATTGTCTGGGCTGAACAAGGGAGATTGGCCAAACTGGAGTTGTTTTACTTAGAGCAGAGGAGATTGAAGGGGGTTATGAATCAGATGTACAAAATACTGAGGGATATGGAGAGCAGACACTGAAACACTGTGTGTTTCAATATCAATGGTTTCGATAGAGATTTCGATCACAGAGAGCTATCGATTTAAGCAGAGGTGGAAAGATTAGAGTGAATGCGTGGAAAAACGTTTTCAACCAATGGGTCGTTGAACTCTGGAACTCAGTGTATGAAAGGAACTGAGAGGCAGAAATCCACATAACTTTCTAAGTATGCAGATGTGAATTTGTGATGCCAAGACATATAAGTCTATGGGTCAATTGGTTAATAATGGAGTTAGATATGGAAATGTGTTGCTGGAGAAGCGCAGCAGGTCAGGCAGCATCTAGGGAACAGGAGAATCTTCTTCCTGAAGAAGGGCTAATGCCCGAAACGTCGATTCTCCTGTTCCCTAGATGCTGCCTGACCTGCTGCGCTTCTCCAGCAACACATTTCCATCTCTGATCTCCAGCATCTGCAGACTTCATTTTCTCTAATAAAGGAGTTAGGATAGTGAAGCGATTGTTATTGAATAGTTCAGATATTCTGTTCCTATGTGCGGGTTATTGATAGCTGTCCTTCCATTCTCGAAGTGGCATGTCACAGGTAGCACTGGATTACCCAGAGTGGCAAAGAACAGCAAAGAGAACAGGTAAAAGACCAACAGATATCGGATGCTAGTAAGATCTCCGAGAGGAGACTATCTGGAGAAATAGATTGCATCGAAAAAAGCATAGACACCGACCTGGAGAGAAAATCTACAGAGGAAGATACAAAGAGAAGATTCGACAACTGGCTGGTTTTTAAATTTGAATATTTTTGTAAATATTAATGGGGTCGGGGTTGTGGAAGGCTTTTCAGACCAGTATTGTGGAGCAGAAGGTTAAAGACAGGTTTAGAGAAAGGAGTTGTAAGTAGTTGTAAGTTAATTATTCTCCGTAAAATGTAAAAAGTGAAAAATTTGTTATTTTTAACTGTAAATACTAATATTTGCCATAGTTCTTTGCCTCTTGATTTTTAACAGAATACAGCACGGGTTGAATGCGTTCTATGTTGCTGGTTTACATTAGCAGAGGAGTTTACCCCGTTATGTAATACCAGTTTCTGTGGTTGCTGTGTTGTTTCGCTCATTTGTGCATTATGCCTCATTCACGATGTTGAAGTTGTCCTCTCGGCGCAAAAGTACCGTGCTTTTGCTCCATTGTACAAAAGGTGCAGTGTGTCTAAGCAACAGGGCTCCCTACAATAACATCCGACACTGATTCAATCTATCTATCCTGGTATTGATCCATGGAAGCAGCACTGCGCACTCTCCTCGAGTTTGGAAAACAATTCCCTCAAAGATAATGTAACATCCCCGCATTCAAAGGGATTTCATTCCATCGCCTTCAATTCCTCATAGAATACATTCAACACGTTTTGTCACTGAGTCATTTATTTGTTTGTGTTCAAATCATGTGAGCAAAGGGTCACAGTTGGAGAGTGCTGGTCCCATAAAACAGAGGTCAAACCAGACTCTGTGCACTGTACTCTGTTGTTCATCATTTCACTAACAGCAGGTAGATGCATCTATGCTCTGCAAAATTTTCACGCCTGTTTTAAGAAGTAATATAAACAGTTCCTGGTTCCTACTTTTGTTTTCACACAGACCAAGATTGTAAATGATGGAAACATGCACTGGTAGAGACTATCTGCTCTCCCAAATCCCTTTTCTCCCCAGCAGGTGGTAAGATGCTGGACTGAATCGCTTTCTTCGATACCCTGCCACTCTGGGATGATTTGAGCTGTGAAAACTCTTCTCTGAGCTGGGGGTTACGTAGTAAAGTTTATACACATCAGGTGCAGTGTGCCTGAGCGACATGACTGGCTGCAGTAACATCCCATGCTGATTCAGACAGCAGAGCCCTCGCTGTGAATTCGAGAGGTACACAGACACTGTTCCCGATTACTGGGAGGGATTCTCTCTTTCCCAGCATTTCTGCACTTTTTTATCTGTCTCAGATGGAATTATTTGGACAAGATTCCCAAAAGAATATGAGTTCCTGTGCATGCAAGATCTTCCTTGAGTGCAGCTTTCCAGAATTTCCATAACTCCCACTCCCACTAGCCCCCTCCCCCGCTGCAGAAGCCGTGTTTGATAGGGAGCTGAAGAGCGCATTCACCTTGCTCTCCCACAACACTGATTGTCAATAGAAGATGAGTTCGTGCAGCTGCTAGCGGGGGAAGGGCTAGCGCAGCCACCTGGGAAATGGGAGGCAGAATGGCAAGGAGCTATTATTAAAAATCAGTGCGCCTTCACTCCGAAACAAAAGAAAAGGCCTTTTTTAAACAAAGAGACTCACCTGATTTATAGATTACGCTTAAGGTACAGTTCTGTCTCGTTGGTCTTGGGTGTGATATCGCCTCGAGTGGGTGATGTACGTGCGAGAAGTGACACTTGAGCCCTGGAGTTTTGCATCCGGTCCCATTTTTGATTCAGAAAGTATGATTTCGATGAGATCGAGGTCAGATCAAGATACTGAATCTTCAAGACAGACACCAGCAGCTTCTTGTATGCCGTTACTAGACTGAGAAATGTATTCTCCAACTTCAATTGATGCTGATCCTGTTAATGTGGATCTTGCCGAGCGCCCGTCCTGTGCGGAGTAACCTGAATGCCTTGTTTCTCTCACGCTGTGTTCTGCATGTCCTTGATTACTATGATCTGCCTTTACCAATTGCAAAGGTTTTCACTGCACTCAGGTAAATGTGACAATCAATCAAATATAATCCATCAATCGAACGACACAGACATTTCCTTATTGTTTGGATCCAGCACAGCGAAGGTGGGCTGTATGGCATCACTTTGCACTATTTCGTAATTCTGAGTGAAATCACAGTTAAACCAACAGAATGTGGGAAGTTACTCAAAGGTTATATTGACACAGCTGGGACACATATCCGCCACAGTGTCTCACACAATAAAAGTGAAGACCTCCTTAAAATCATCCTCTGAGGCACATGCCAGATTAAAAGCTGAAGACCGCGGGAAACTGCTGTAGTCAGCACTAACAGAGCGATCCAGCGAGAGCGCACTGGGCTCATAACACCGAAATTAATGGATTGAAAACATCCTCTGCTCGTTGGAATTTCCAGGTTTCAGTGTGTGGACTGTCCCCGCCAGTGTTTCTCTATAACATAGCTCCATTGCATGTTGTTTCAATTTCCACTTCCTTTCTCTCAATGTATCTGAAATGAATATCGCGTACTGATACACCCGCCACATTTACACAGGTGAGGAAACACACTTATGAATGTCTGGAAGCTCTTTTCCTGTTCTCTATCTGTCTTCTCTGTTTTGATTCGCAAAATCACTTGCCAGAGCTGGGAATAAACTGGTTAGGTAAGAAATATCAGTTGCAGAGTGCTCTATGAGCATGACGCCCGGCAATAATTCCCCACGCTGTTTCACACAGCAGTGTCCTCCCTGTGAAATGAAAAGCCATGAATGACAATTGTTGGAGACAGCATTACGATACTGACACTGATGCTCTGGTGTCACAGTGCACCACGAATTCCTCAACTTGTCTGTCTGTCAAATGTACCCCAAGGTCATCACTGAAAGACCTCATTTGGAAGCTGTCAATCGTTATTCAACGTGCGAGAATTGGCACCAGATATCCTGAATCATGTTTTGGAGCAATTCGCACGTTAGTGGCTCATTCAATCAGCAACAGCAATGAAAGAAATTACACTCTCAGAGGAACCTTTGGACTTGCGCATTCATAGCGTCGCTAGCATTATGGTCCGCCCTGAGATATAAGTCTTGTTGGAACTGAAACGGAGGAATCGACAGAGAGGCTACAGAATGACATCGCATCCATTTGGTTTTCTTTAAATCACTGACGAGCAGGAAAATGTAAACGGGGAGGGCGAGTGGAGAAGTGAGGTTTGTGCATTTTCCCTGTATTGTTTCGTATTGCGCGTAAATGTGAAAGTCGTCCTGTTTCGAGCAATGGGTGAAATCATTTAGCAAAGCAAGAATGGAAATTCCAAGCAGCTCATGGTTATTTGACCAAATCATAAGCGAACCCATATTCTCACGCACTCACAGATACATATGTAGCTGAAAAGAGTCTGAGAAGATAGACTCAGCTTACCATTGATTTTTGTCTGGATTGATGGGCTATCAATATCTGCTGCGAAATTGACATTGCAGATGGGCACATCCCAGCAGCTGTGCGAGTCCGAGAGGCATCATGGTACCATTTTCATGTGACTTTGCATCTGTTGTTATGCAGGAGCACAATTGGAAATAGAAGAAAATGAGGCGGCGCGGCCGCTGGTAGTGTGGCCGAGCGGTCTAAGGCGCTGGATCCAGGTTCCAGTCTCGAAAGCGGCGTGGGTCCGAATCCCACCACTGCCATTTCTGCTGATCAACTCCAACGCTGCAGCTTGTTAAAATGCTGTTTCGGTGCCCACTGTATATTAATGTTGAAAACAAAAGTAAAATGGGTTTGCTTCCCAGGGAACTAACTGTCGTGTGGGACACTGCCAAATATTTCAAAATGTCTCGACTGTCATGATCGCGTTCGCCTCCCGATCGGAAAAACGCAAACAGTTCTGCCGCCTCAGGGAAGTTGAGCTTTGACTGGAACCGAATGGAGACTGTTATTTTATCGTTGTTGTGAAACGAAGTCCTCCAGTGACTCTACTCGTTGTTATTTGGGTTTCTAGCTAATGGGAAAATCGTTCCAATGAATTTCGATGTCATACCTTATTGAATTTCTCCCATTTCCTTCATTTCCGTCCTGGAAACATCGGAGGGGAAAGGTAATCTAATCGAGACTGTGTTTGGTGAAATTCACTTTTTAAGGCCAATTCTTATTATGTTCTTTCTTCCTTTCTTTTCAGCATTGTCTGCAAAGTGGTGGTGTACTAAGGCTGCAGTATGTTTGAAAGAGTCGTTTGAAAATGCCCTGTTGTTAGTTGTGAGATTACTTTATGACTCATGCCCTCGGATTGTATCACATTTAGCATTCATGCATCTCTGTGTCTGAAAATGCATGAGGTATGCCAGTTTTGTTTGTGTTCCGTGTTAATTGCTTTCAGTTTTGCGATTCGCTCAATACATTTCGATTTAACACGGTTTCTGAGGTAACTTCCAGCAGCAAAAATCCTCAGCTGAGGATCTGGGAAAATTTCACAGAGTTCCCGTTCCCCAGCATTTGGCCCCAATCCCTCTAAACGCATCCTATCCAGAAACTCACCCGATTACCTTTGCAATTTTCTGAGTGTAATAGCCTCCTCCACTTCCTCTGGTAGAACATTCCAAACACGCACAAACTTCTTTACGGGAAATGTGCCTCAGGTCCTTTGTCACTTTCAGCAAACTCACATTAAACCTATGCTGTCGAGTTTTCAAGTCACACCAACTTGGGTAAAACACGTAAATACTCAGTTTACCACCCTTCAATAAGGTCATGTCGCAGCTGTTACGCAGCAGGGAAAGTTTATTCCACCAGCCTATTCCACCTCGCCCTATGGTACAAACATCGACGACATCTTTGTCTATATTTTGTCATCAAATTAACGTGTCTTTTTTTTTACGTTTTCAAGATGTCGATTACGCTGGACAACAACGAACTATTGGAAACAGAAAGGTGAAACGAAGAACGGATTCAACTTTCAGTGCTGGACGCCACTGTGCCGCAGCACGGCCGGCTGTGGCTTGTTTCTATAGTGTAGTGGTCATTACGTTCGCCTAGCACGCGAAAGGTCCCCAGTTCGAAACTGGGCAGAAACTGCTTTGTTCTTCAACTGCAGCCTTTTACATGGACAAGAGCTGAGCTTTCTTGCATGCTTTCCCATCTGCAAACCTGCCTTTGAATTTGCTTGATCAAATCTGCTCTGGTAGTGAAATGTAATGCAATTCGGTTTAATTACAGTGCAAAGCGTTGTTAAGTTTTTCTCCAAACTGGTTCTGATCATATGCCATTCTGTTTGAGAGTGTATTTACCGCCTTCTGATCCTTCCACGAAAAGCAGTACCGCATTTGCCTTCCTTGCGCAGGAGGCTCGGTTCAAAGACAGGAAAGAAGCAGATGCTCTGGTGTCACAGCGCACCACGAATTCCTGAACTTGTCTGTCTGTCAAATGTACCCCAAGGTCGTCTCAGAAAGACCTCATTTGGAAGCTGTCAATCGTTATTCAACGTGCGAGAATTGGCACCAGATATCCTGAATCATGTTTTGAAGCAATTCGCACGTTAGTGGCTCATTCGATCAGCGACAGCAATGAAAGAAATTGTACTCTCAGAGGAACCTTTCGACTTGCGCATTCATAGCGTCGCTAGTATTAAGATCGGCCCCGAGATCTAAGTCATGTAGGAACTGAAACGGAGGAATCGACAGAGAGGCTACAGAATGACATCGCATCCATTTGGTTTTCTTTAAATCACTGACGAGCAGGAAAATGTAAACGGGGAGGGCGAGTGGAGAAGTGAGGCAGGTGTAGCTCTGGTGAAATTCCTTCTTTGTGATTCACTCAGCAACCAGAGACGTGAAGGTGATTCAGGCGTGAAAGCTCTTCACATTGAGAACAAAAAGCACTCAAGGGCAGTTAGCACCTCTTCTGGAGTGGGGGCGGGGTGATGTAATTACCTTTTGACTTCTGTTACTATGTTCAGAAACAGGCTTTTAGATTGAGGTGAACAGAAACTGCATTTCTAAAAAGCACCACGGAATTTAGCAAAATATCTTGAGTCGCTTCTCCTCGATTCCCACACAGGTTTCCAACTCAGTTGGTATCCATGTGGCTCATGTCCAGGAGTGAACATCTCAGCAGCAAATTGCACGGTTAAGGTAAAAGGCAAGGAAAGTGGCATCTCGAACTGGCTCCGAGGTCAGAGCATTCTCACAATGTGATCTGTCGTTCTCGGATTGTAATGCTACCTCCGGTTTTAGGGTGGAGAACATTCTTTGGGGCTCTTATTCTGAAAAAAAAAACAGACACAGTGACTGAAACTATGCTGCACGGTATGATGTGGATCACGGCCTGCTCAGGTTTGTGCATTTTCCCTGTAGTCCGGTGTGTTTCGTGTTCCGTATAAACGTGAAAGTCGTCCTGTTTCGAGCAATGGGTGAAATCATTTAGCAAAGCAAGAATGGAAATACCAGTAATGTCAAGCAGCACATGGTTATTT
>NW_025208380.1:0-2273 GCF_004010195.1 Chiloscyllium plagiosum | reverse complement strand
GAAAACAAAAGTAAAATGGGTTTGCTTCCCAGGGAACTAACTGTGGTGGGAGATACTTCCAAATATTTCAAAATGTCTCTGCTGTCATGATCGTGTTCGCCTCCCGCGCGGTAAAACGCAAACAGTTCTGCCGCCCCAGGCAAGTTGAGCTTTTACTGGAACCGAATGGAGACTGTTATTTTATCGTTGTTGTGAAACGAAGTCCTACTCGTTGTTATTTGGGTTTCTAGCTAATGGGAAAATCGTTCCAATGAATTTCGATGACATATCTTGTTGAATTTCTCCCATTTCCTTCATTCCGTCCTGGAAACATCGGAGGGGAAAGGTAATCTAATCGAGAATGTGTTTGGTGAAATTCACTTTTTACGGCCAATTCTTATTATGTTCTTTCTTCCGCTCTTTTCAGCATTGTCTGGAAAGTGGTGTGCACTAAGGCTGCAGTATGTTTGAAAGAGTCGTTTGGAAATGCCCTGTTGTTAGTTGTGAGATTACTTTATGACTCATGCCCTCGGACTGTATCACATTTAGCATTCATGCATCTCTGTGTCTGAAAATGCATGAGGTATGTCAGTTTTGTTTGTGTTTCGTGTTAAATGCTTTCTGTTTTGCGATTCGCTCAATAAATTTCAATTTAACACGGTTTCTGAGGTAACTTCCAGCAGCAAAAATCCACAGCTGAGGATCTGGTAAAATTTCACAGAGATTGGTCAGTTGGAGCTATAGTAAGGAAGTCGTTCGTTTCTGCAGTGTTTCACAATACTACCTTTCCCGTGAGCAGTCGAACAGACGAAATGATTGCGCCACAGACTGCGATGGCAAACTCCGCTGAAAAGTAATCCTTTAAAGCCGGTGGAAGCAACATGACGTTATTGGGGTACACCGTTGAAAAAGATACTTCGGTGGACCTCGTCCATGCTCACCACATAGCCAAAATTAAATAAGTCCCGTTCCCCAGCATTTGGCCCCAATCCCTCTAAACGCATCCTATCCAGAAACTCACCTGATTACCTTTGCAATTTTCTGATTGTAATAGCCTCCTCCACTTCCTCTGGTAGATCATTCCAAACACGCACAACCTTCATTATGGGAAATGTGCCTCAGGTCCTTTGTCACTTTCAGCCCACTCACCTTAAAGCTATGCTGTCGAATTTTCAACTCACACCAACTTGGGTAAAACACGTAAATACTCAGTTTACCACCCTTCCATAAGGTCATGTCGCAGCTGTTACGCTGCAGGGAAAGTCGTCCCAGCCTATTCCACCTCGCCCTACGGTACAAACATCGACGACAACTTTGTCTATATTTTGTCATCAATTTAAAGTGTCTTTTTTTTCGTTTTCATGATGTCGATTACGCTGGATAACAACGTGCTATTGGAAACAGAAAAGTGAAACGAAGAACGGATTCAACTTTCAGTGTTGGACGCTACTGAGCCGCAGCACGGCCGGCTGTGGCTTCTTCCTGTAGTGTCGTGGTCATCACGTTCGCCAAACACTCGAAAAGTCCCCAGTTCGAAACTGCACGGAAACTGCTTTGTTCTTCAACTGCAGCCTTTTACATGGACAAAAGCTGAGCTTTCTTGCATGCTTTCCCATCTGCAAACCTGCCTTCGAATTTGCTTGATCAAATCTGCTCTGGTAGTGAAATGTAATGCAATTCCATTTAATTACATTGCAAAGCGTTGTTAAGTTTTTCTCCAACCTGGTTCTGACCATATGCCATTCTGTTGGAGAGTGTAGTTACCGCCTTCTGATCCTTCCACGAAAAGCAGTACCGCATTTGCCTTCCTTGCGCAGGCGGCTCGGTTCAAAGACAGGAAAGAAGCAGATGCTCTGGTGTCAAAGCGCACCACGAATTCCTGAACTTGTCTGTCTGTCAAATGTACCCCAAGGCCGTCTCAGAAAGTCCTCATTTGGAAGCTGTCAATCGTTATTCAACGTGCGAGAATTGGCACCAGAGGTCCTGAATCATGTTTTGGAGCAATTCGCACGTTAGTGGCTCATTCAATCAGCAACAGCAATGAAAGAAATTGCACTCTCAGAGGAACCTTTCGACTTGCGCATTCATAGCGTCGCTAGTATTAAGATCCGCCCCGAGATCTAAGTCATGTTGGAACTGAAACGGAGGAATCGACAGAGAGGCTACAGAATGACATCGCATCCCTTTGGTTTTCTTTAAATCACTGACGAGCAGGAAAATGTAAACGGGGAGGGCGAGTGGGGAAGTCAGGCAGTTGCAGATCTGGTGAAACTCCTTCTTTGTGATTCACTCAG
>NW_025208379.1:0-14505 GCF_004010195.1 Chiloscyllium plagiosum | reverse complement strand
GTTACATTTCTGATCAGTTTCGCTGCAGATCAGCTTCTCCCTGTGTTCTAGTTTGGACAGCGTGGAAAAACACCATTCGGATCATCATGATGTGCGGCTCAGAGACATCCATCTATTCTACTCCCAGTTGGCAGCATTAAGCACATAGCCTTACCCTGATATTTCCAAGTTAAGTATCAATGAAATTCTCCATATGACGCTAAATGACACAACAATGGACCTGAAGTTAGAAATGGTCACGCTGTAACCCCCAAAAAGAATCCATCCTCAATTCCACCCACAGAGGGAAACACACAGACACATCCTCCGAGAAGGGCAGAGGTGTCAGAAATCTATCCGCTCCAGATGCTTCACTTTTGCAAGTTTCTGCGAGAAAACACAGCTTTAGGTGGAACCTGAGCCACTTCTCCAGACAATGTGAAACGTTTTAGTGAGCTGACATATGAAATGTAGAGTGCACTGAAATATGCTCACACGTTGCTCATGTGGAAAGTTCAATATGACAAAACCCATCGAACCAACGCCTGTGGAACCTGGGAATCTGACAGGAGAGCGCCTGATAGACATCCTCACTAAAAACAACTGACACACGGCAAACTCTAAATATTTGAATGCCGCGTCTCTTTCTGTTTCTGTCCCTGTCTGACCTCCAGCTCCTCTGGCCGCCAGCTGTGAAGTCCATGAGATGCATGATACAGTCACAGACTGATGGTGAACCAATCTTTACAGGAAAGCAGTGCCAGGGAATGTCAGACACAAGTATTTGGAAGAGATTAACTCGTGCATGGCTGAATAAGAAAAGAGCAGGAGGTCTCATCTTCCTGCTTCTCACAGAGACTGATCCCCGGAATGTGCACAGTGCCAGTTTTCCCCAATCGCAATGAATACCGTCTCCGAAAGAGAAGTCAGGAGAGAGTCAGTTCCACCCCTTCCTGGCTTGTGTACATTTTGCAAACATTGTCCTGTCTCTTCTCAAACTGATCTCAACGCAGCTGATCATGGAGTTATCCAGCACAGAAAATGTCATTTGGCCTATCAAGTGTCCACTGTTCTGTCTCAATTCTCAACACGTAGTCCATAGGTTTCAAACGAAGTTTGCAATTGAAGTGTTCATTTGCACTCATTGGTGAGGGCACTGAAGATTTGCAACATTCATAACCTGGACAAAATGTTTCTTCCTGCCGTGGTTTGAATCTAAATCAAGAAGGGGGGGGGGGGGGAGAAAACACCCCCCTTTTTCACCGTCCATCCTGGTCAGCAGAATCAAACCTGCAGATAGCAATCCCAATGGCCTGTTCGTCTAACCTATTAACCACTCAGCCATGACGACATAACGACTACATCCGCATTCACTTTCAGGTCTCTGGGTTTAAACTGTTGTTGAAAGCATTTCCCGATAGATTCTGTTCAAGATACATATATTCCGACTAAATAATTGAACAGCTTTGTTCCCTGCTAGTTATAAACTGTGATTCCATCTCTCATAGAATCCCCAAATTTCATGTACGGCAGAATGAATGAATCGGACACTGGAAGTTATTCTGACTAACGTCCTGACCGAAATTGGACAGGAATATTTAATAGTACACCCCACCATCCTTGTGTAACTGAAGTTAAACCCAGCAAAAGGAACAAGGCTGATCCGCTTTGAATGAGCGATTGCAGCTGCGAGTGGGTGTGGTATGCGTAGGGATGGAGATAACCAATTGTACGGATAAAGTTGAACAATGTATTAGAAAAATTGGCAAAATAGCTGCAGGAGCTGAAAGGGGAATGTGCAGACAGACTGAAAGCCAGACACTGAGAAAGGGAGCACAGAAACATTCAACTGATATACATAAACATGGAGATCCAATCAGGGAGAATCTATTCCTAGAACATGTGGGACTACGAGCGCGATGGGTCTGACCCGGCTTGGTATGCATGACGTTTCATATCTATGGTCTACTGAATGTTCACGAACGGACAATGGACTCCTTAAGCAACAGAACCGGACGAAGAGAAGTCTGATTGCCTGCATGACATTGAAATAGGAATATTAAGTTGAGATTCCTGAATAGGACTTGAATCTGGGAGCAGTGGAATTGGAAATGCACATTATGGTGGTACGGAAGAAGAAAGCGTGATATCGACGATGGTAGCCCTGTGCAGTCCAGGAACAGAGAAAATTGAAACAATAAAGAAAACCCATCAATTAATATGGACTTGAAGAACTATTGCGAGTCATGAAGCATGAATTTGTGGTTTAGGGCAAAGGCGAGTGAGCTATGAACGTGGAATAATGGGATTGGCAAACGTATTTGGATGCCCAGTGTATTCTATATTACCCATTTGTCGGCATGGACTTAGGGTAAGGATAAGCTTTAAATAGAAATAATTGAAATGGTTGGTAAATGGTTTAAACGGGCTGTTTGGTGTTCTGCTTTATGTCAAGGATGCTCTGACATAAACCTGCACTGGATTTGGTGAGATAGAATTGTTGTGTTATCCTACCACATTCGACCTTGGTTAGCTGGTTTAATGATGAGGTTGGGTGCCAGCAGAGCGAGTGGAGGGCTGAGCGCGGTGAGGGCGAGAGCTTGCAGTTGGTAAGAGGGAAGGATCGTTTGAGGCGCCGGTGGCTGTTTGAGATAATGAGATCGAGGGAGGATAAGAGGTCATCACAGGGTACCGAGCAGGATGGAGAATTTGGGAGGCGGGAGAAGAGGTATTCGGAGGGTGGATTGTAGTCGTGATCCATTACTCCCAATTCCTACATCTCCATAGCATCTCTTCCCAGCAGGGGTAATTTCATTACAGGACATCCCAGATGTCCACCTGTTTCTAGGACTACAATTTGTCCTCCCTTGTGTTCAATAACCTTCTCCTTCATATCTTGTCCACGGGATGCGAACTTGCAGAGTGGTTCACAGAACATCTCTGGCCACATGCAGCAACCAACCTTACCACCTTGTGCCAAACACTGCACCTCCCCTTTCCATTCTCCCAACTAAGGGGAGTCAGAGGCGGAGGGGTGACCTTACAGAAATTTACAAAATCATGAGAGGCATGGATAGGGTAAATAGGCTAGGTCTTTTCCCTCGGGTCGAGGAGTCCAGAACTAGAGGGCATAGGTTTAGGGTGAAAGGGGAAAGATATAAAAGAAGACATTCGGGACAATGTTTTCACACAAGAGGGTGGCACGTGTATGGAATGAGCTGCCAGAGGAAGTGGTGGAAGCTGGTACAATACAACCTTTAAGAGGCAGGTGGATGGGTATATGAGTAGAAAGGATTTGGAGGGATTTGGGACGGGTGCTGGTAGGTGGGACTAGATTGGGTTGGAATATCTGGTCGGCATGGAAGGGTTGGAGTGCAGTGTATGTTTCCATGCTGTACATCTCTATGACTCTATGGCTCTGAAACCTTATCTACCACCTCAGAACTCTTCTACGGCATGTAATCAAAATTGAATTCGCCAACTGCCTCATGCCCCCTCCCACTACCTGATCCCAGGTCTAACACTCTAAATTGACACAGCTCTCTTGTTCTATCCTACCTCCATCTTCATTCCAATTAACCACTCCACCCTCCTCACCGACCTATTACAATTGTCGTTCCCTACATCGACCTATCGACCTCCGATCTATCTTATCTACAAGCCTCACCCCACCTCCCTGTTTATGTCTCACATCACTTGCCCTTCTGCATTCTTTTTCACGGGCTTACACTCGAAACTTTCATTCGCCTGCCCCTTGGATGTTGCCTGATATGCTGTGCTTTTCCAATGTCACAGTCTTAAACTCTGACTCTCCAGCATATGCATTCCTACTTGTTCTTAATTAATGTGTTAGTGCTATATAGGTAGCATTGTAATCAGTACGGCTGTGAAATTATAACAGGATATAAGTATCTTCTTCACATGGGGCAAACAGAATGGAATGCTTTGAAAATAAGGTAAATGGGAACAGAAGCAATGAATTACTGATCATAATCCCCCTGCCTATTCTACAGAGCAACAGTAAGATTTTATGGCCTTAACGTAGAATTCACCAGCTTCTAAATCTCCCATCAAGCTACCTCATCCCAGACACAGCCCTCTATCTCCATCTCACTGCCTTGACCAGACTTGACCTGTTCATCTTCCTCACCACCTATACTTTCCAGTCTTCCCACTGATCAATCACAGACAACTCCGGCTTGCTCCCACCTATTGCTATCCCACATATATTTGCAATAGCCATACCCTACGCATTTATTTCAGAGTCCCCTTCCCACCCTCGAGGCCTGATGAAAAATTTCAAACTGACAAATCGACTCCCACCTCCTCTGATGCTGCCTGACGTTTCTTCTGGCTCAACTCGTTGCCCACTCTCGAACGTGCATTCCAATGAGTGCAGTCCATTCTGACGGTTTTCGGCTCCCACTCTCTCAGGTGCAGAGCCTGTTAGAAATCTCGCTGCCAACTCAGTCATCGGACTGGTGATTGAACTATCAATAGAACAAACTCTCTCATTCTCTTCAGATCAAGTAATCCCCTGCTCTTGTCATTGGACCAAATCCTGTCAGAGCCGCAATAGGATTAGGAAACAGATCATCAAAATGTATACAGGAATTTAAACAGGACTGTTCCATGTGTTTTACACGAGGGCAGCATAACAGTTGATGCAGGACTCACTTCGTAACAACGTGAGGGTGTTTGGACTGCTATGATATTTGAGCTGTAAATCTACACATCTGCACATGACATAAATCTCAACCTAAATGTAGCAGGAAGGCAATCTGTCAAGATTTCAATCCACTGATCAGAGGCGGTGGGGAGGAGAGAATTTTCAGAAGGAACGGTGGTTTGATGAAGTCATAGAAATGAAAAAAAGGCCGTTTCCTCAATTCCTATTGTCTAACAAAAAATGTACTAGCGACTTTAAAACTCATAACTGATCCAGCATCTAATGTAGGAAACAGAGCTCCAAACCTATCCGTCCTTTCTGTTCAGAAGTGCATCTTTACATCTCTGATCCTCGTTCGAACACGAAGTTCCCTCATTCTGGAATCCGAAACCAATGCAAATAGTTCAGGTTTTCCTGTCTTCTCATATTAATATTCGTGGTACATCGTTCAGAACACGACTCTTGAGAAAACAGGCCTAATTTGAATATCAAATTAGAAATTTCACGGCAGCGTCCGTGGGAGACAAAGCAGATGCAATGCTTCGGTTCAAATGACCCTTCTTCAGAGCTAACTTGCATGTTCTGTCCTCGTAACTTCAATCCGGATGAAAGCAAAATCGATAACAGAACACTAAGATTAGAAAATGCCGCAGCATCAGTGAAGCCGGGTGTCCCTGTCAGTGCTGCTGAGTGAATTGCTGTCACTGTTCTGGTGCTTGGAAAGGCTAACCACCCAGTGAGCTTTTTTTTTCTCAAATTTCTAAAAATCAACAAATTTATAACAATAACTCATTTAATCCCAATTATAGACGAACATATTTTGGAATCTGCCAGCAATAGCACAGTCCGTTCAAACATCATGAGCCCTATCCCAAGATCACAGTTTGTTTCAACTGATGTTGCATCAAGACAGTTTGTTCGAAGTATGAAAGCATATCTCAGACGTGTCCATCTGTACTCTCAAGTCGGAGCTGCCTTCTTCAAATAAGGGCATTTCACTTACTGATTGAAATGTGATTCTTATCTCCAAAAGGCTACAGAGGTCAAACCACTACGACAAAAAAATAGATGAATCTCTGGGTGATCACTGTGCTCTGGGTTTTGTGGATTGTGTCGGATTCTAGCACTTATTTAGATGATTAACTCTTCCATTCTCTCTCTTCGTCACTCCCCCCGCCTGTCTTTTTTCCGTTTCTCTGTCCTGCACTCCGTCATGGTGTCGCTCACTCTTTTTTTTCAGTAATTTCCTGCAGATGCTGGAGATCAGAGCTGTAAATGTGTTGCTGGACAAGCGCAGCAGGTCAGGCAGCATTCAAGGAGCAGGAGAATCGACGTTTCGGGCATGAGCCCTTCTTCAGAAAATCCTGAAGAAGGGCTCATGGCCGAAACGTCGATTCCCCTGCTCCTTGGATGCTGCCTGACCTGCTGCGCTCTTCCAGCAACACATTTTCAGATTTATTCCCCATCTCCAATTGCCCAGGAGCTGGAACCAGATGAAGGAACACGTGAAGCGAACACACTGCCTTTCCTAAGGGAAGAGGACCCAGTGCACATGATGGGTTACCAACAATGGAGGAATGGATGAGAATTTGAAATCCAAATAAGATTGGAATTTGAATTTAAGTATCTGCAGTGGTGGATTTGAACCCTCACCGACAGAACATTAGCCTCGAGCTTCCAAAAAAAAAACAACCTAGTGTTAATATGACCAGGCCACTCTCTGCACAGCTTGAAATGATATGTTTTAACAGCAAACTGTTCCAGCACCGCTCACAACATCAGAAACGTTAACAGATTCATTTTCTGCATTTAATCGAAGTCAAATTCAGGCCACCACGAAAACTAAATAGAAACACATCGCATCATGTAAATTCTGAAACAAATGAATCTCAACCGACTGACAGATCCATTCCAGAAACAAATTACTACACTCGTCCCAAGAAGAAAAGTCTGAACCCAGCCTTCTCAACAGACTGACAGACATCCATCATCAAAACAGCACCTCCACATAGTGCAGAACCTCTGGAAAATGCAGATGTTGAAACTGTGACTCTCAATCGAGATGCATCAGTGACCTCCCTTTTATTGTCCCTATCTAGCAGTTCCTTTAGTGCTGATCCACCGACAGTGCATTGACCCCTCAGAACTAACCCTCTGTCAGTACGGCGATCCCGCAGTACTGCCACTCTGACAGTTCAGCGGTCCTCATTGCAGAAACTCTGACAGTGCAATACTCCCTCAAGACTGGCTCTGAGTCAATGCAGCACTGCCTCAGTCCTAACCCTGCAGCATTTCTTCACTCCCTTCGTACTGGTCGTCCAACATGTGGCGTCACATTATTATTGACCCTCCAGCAGTGCATAATTTCCTCTGTACTGACGTTCCAACATTGAAACACTCACGTAGCACGTACTAGCACTGCGCTTCATTGCACAAGGGACCGGGCTTCGATTCCAGCCTCAGGTGACAGTCTGTGTGGAGTTTTCACTTTCTACGTGTGCTTCCGTTGGGAGCTCCGGCTTCCATCAACAAGGTGTAATTGAAGACTGCAGAATCGAGAGATCAGAGTTGAGACGGTGATGCTGGAAAAGCACAGCAGGTCAGGCAGCATCCGAGGAGTAGCAGAATCGATGTTTGGGGCAAAGGTTTGTGGCTGGGAGGCTGAGAGATAAACAGAAGGTGGGTGGGGCTGGAGAGAAGGTGGTTTAGTAACCAACATACAGATGAAATTGGGGAAGAAGATGAAAGGTCGGACAGGAGGGTGCAGAGTGAATGGACAAGACAAGAAGGCAGTGCCGAATTGGGGACTTGGCACTGAGATAAGGTGGGGCGAGGGGAAACGAGTAAACTGTGAAATCCACATTAATCCCCTCTGTTTCCAGTTTCCCAAGACAGAATTTCAGGCGTGGACGATACCTCCTACATCGCCAAAGCGAATCACCCTATGTCTGGATGAAACACGGCTCATTTACCGCATTGGGAACATGCAACCACTCGGTATTAACGCGGGTTTTGCCAGTTTCATCACTTCCATTCACCTCAACTTATCCCAGTCCTCAACCTCCAACTCGGCACTGCCCTCTTGACTTGTCTTTCATCATTTATCTCTATCCACTCCAACCTCCAATCCAATCTACCATATTCACCCTCCCTTGATTTACCTAATGCATCATCTGCTCCCTTCCCCAAGCCCCACCCTCTCCCATGTATATCTCAGTCCCGCCCCCGGCCCACAAGCCTCATTCCTAATGAAGGGCTTATGTCAGAAATGTTGATTCTTCGGCTCCTAGGATGCTGTCTGAACTGCTGTGCATTTCCAGCACCACACTCTTCCTCCCACAATCAAAAGATATGCAAGTTATTTCGATAGACCTTGCTAATTTCCATATGTGGGGTAGTTGGGTTAGTTGTGCTAGCTATGGGAAAATGCACGATGTTCGGATAGGGAGAAGGTTTTGACCGGATACTTTTTGTTGGATGAAAGGGCGGGTGAGGGTTTTGGATCGGATGCTTTTTGGAGGGTCACTGCGGACTTGTTGAGCTGAAAGTTCTATTTCTAGATTGTTAGGATTCTATGGTATTCTACACAATACTTACCACTGATTGGAAAAGTTATGAACGCTATAAAGTGGTAAGAGGTTACTATTGATGGTGGAATCCAGAATCATACATTACCATTTTGGAATGATGGTCAAAAATTCTTCTTACTCAGTGTGTCTGAATTTTGTACTGCTCTGGCAGAAAGTTTAAAGTCAGCGTGTGAGTGTTTCCATGATCAAGATTGATCGATTATTGATGATGGGGTAATATGCAGGGTAAAGGAATTACGTAGAGCAACGGTTCAACTTCCCATTATTGTATTGCTTGGAAGGATAGTCATGGTGATCTGAATTGTCTCCGCTGTCAATTGTTTCTGCGTCTTCATGCCTCGTTCCCACCCTGCAATGTTGTGGTGTTCTTTACTATATACTTTACAATGATATAAACCATACTTGTCTTCAATGTCATTTGGGTGCCAACTGACCCTGCACCTTCTGCTCCCCGCTCCAACTGCCATGGTAGATGCAAAGGAATCGGATGCAGTGATGCAGCAGAAGATTTTCATTCAAATTCGGCCTATCATCAACATCAACTCCATGGAGAAAACCATTATGTTTATCAAAAGGCATCAGAAATCTCTGGTCCTCAACTTTTCCAGCACAAACACTAAGGTTGAGAGTACTCTGAGCAAGGTCCTTGGGTGCGTATAGAGAGTTAGTCTGTACTGACAGAAGAGCCTGATGGAGCACCGAGCAGGGAGCTCCGAGCTGGTTCCTCTGAGTCTCTCCCAAAGCAGTCCTGCACTACCATCCTGGATCCTTGTAATGCTGCATGGAGATCACTGAGTTGGCTCAGGCTCCTGCTAGATTACAGAGCTCAGTGAATCGCACAGGACCAGGCAGATAGTAGGTACTGCTATCACAGCCTAAGCAAAGCTTCCCGATATGTCAGTGACTTCTGAATTATGTCTCTAATGGCCAGTTCTTCCTATACGATGTCTCTCTAGTGGTCGATGCGTTCTGAGTGATGTCATTGTGTTGTTCAGTGTATGCTATGTGTAATCTCTTTATTGGTTAGCATCTTCTGAATGGTCCCACTATGTTAGTCTCTTCAGAGTTCATTCTGTTCTGAGTGTTTTGTCCCCGGCACATGATGCAAACAATGGTATCAATACATCGTGCACCATGGAAACGGATCTTTGCACCGTCCAATAAATGTCTCCTGCAGGCTTGAGTTGATATGACCTCATATCCGGAACATGAATGTGCCTCCCAACTTCATCAAGATAAATCCTAAACAGACACCCAACTCAATCCCAAACTTCTCCATGGCTATCTCCCTTTGTTATCGCCTTCCTCTGTTTTATACTTTTTCATTTGCCCTGTGTTTCTTTTGTCTGCGTCTTCCACTGTCATTCTCTCTATATAAATCAGTCTCACGTGATAACACTCTGCGTGTACGTCCTTCCATTTTCTCCGTTGGTCTGGGTTTTTTTTTTGCAAATTTGTCCTTGCCTTATTCTTCAAGTCCTCAATTATGTTACTATCCCTTTCTAAATTTTATCTATATCTTATCCATTTTGATTTCTCTGTTGGTGCAATTTCGATCTCTCTCTGCCTAACGATCTGAGAATGGGTGTGAGCCCCTGTTTTCCGAGAGACGCTTCATGTTCTGGCAACATCGTGTTAAATTGAAGCTGGATGCGTGTGCTGATGTCATCGTTTTCTCAGATCACTTAGCGCAACTGCAGGAGCAGAAGCTGGAGCCGACAGAGATGAATAACTGCGATGAGCAGAGGTGATTGTCAAGCAATTGGAAATGTGTCTGGCGTTTGCAATAAGCACAACTCCGTTTCTGAGCAGCATGTGCTGCGGATCTCACCCTCATTAATAATCCAGGCCATGATCCATTTGTTCCAAGATAGTACGAATCTGGGGAGAGTTGTTGAACAGAGGAAACTTGCGGTGCAGGTGCACAGTTCATTGAAAGTTGAGGCAGAGGGGATAGGGTAGTGAAGAAGCCATTTTGCATTCTTGACCTCACTTGTCAGAGTATTGACTATCGGCTTTGGAGTTGTGTTGGACATTGGGGAGGCCACCTTTAGAATACTGCTTCACAGATCTGGTCCTTTTGCTTTCAGCCGAATGATGTTTTCTGAGAAAGATTGTAGATTCAATTCACAAGAATGTTCTTGATACTGTTGGGTTTGAGTTATACGCAGACGTTAGATAAGTTGAGACTTTTCTTCCAGAGAATGCCAGAGGAGTCGTCACGTTACGGCATTTACAAAGTCATGAGAGGCAGGAATAAAGTGAATTGCCAAGATCTTTTTCCCAGAGCAGAGAGTCAAAAACTACAGCACTTTGTTTTAAAGTTAAAGAGAAAGGATTCAAATCAGCCCTGAGAGGGAATTTCGTTACACAGAGGGTGGTGCATGGATGGAACGAGCTGCCAGACGAAGTGGTAGCGGTCGGCATAATTATATATTTTAAGCACATTTGGACAGGTACATAGACAGGAAAATTTGCTTCGTTATGTGCCAGGCGTTATGTGCCAGGCAGGTGGCACTCTTTAATTGAAAGATACTCGTATGGACGAGTTGGAGAAAAGCATCTGTTTCTGTATAGTATGACACTGACTCTGTGACTCTGAGAGAGTGACTTGTCCAGAAAAAAATAGTTGCTAATCGAAAAGCAGTAGACATTAAAACAAGAGATGGTGTCCTTCTACACCTCTCGCTGAAAGTAAACAAGAAGGTGCAGCAGATGATAAAATGGTGTTTTGGTCTTCATAGCGAGGGAATTCGAGTCACAGGACAAGGGATGGATTGCAGAAAATGTACAGTATCTTGTTGAGACCAAACGTGGATGAGTGTGTGGCGCTGTGGTCTCCTTATCTGTGGAAGGATGATCTGACGGTGGACGGAGCGCAGAAAACGTTTAATGAACTACTTCCTGGAAAGGCAGGACAGATGTATGAAAAGAGACTGATTCTGTTGGGATTGTATACACTGGGTTTAAATGAATGACGAGGTAGTTCGTAGAAAAGTATAAAATTCTAACAGGAATAGACAGGCTAAACGCAGGAAGGTTGCTTTAGGTCATTATGGAGTATACACCAGGGAGTCATAACATGAAGATGCATGATGGGCTATTTCGGACTGAGATGAGCAGAATCTCTTAACCCAGAGAATAGAGAGCCTGCAGAAATTTCTGCAGCGGAACGTCACTGACGCCTAAACATTGAACGTTTTCATGAACGCGTTCAATATTGTTCTTTGAATTATAGGCGTCATCTTTTATGGGGGAAAGTGGGAAATGCGGACGGAGTTTGCCGATCAGCCGCCAACATGTTGCATGGTGTCGCAGACTTCAAGCACTGAATGACTTACTCGTGCCCTATTTTCTACGTATTTAAATTTCATATGGTCAACGGACGATGATCAAAACACAAAAAGAGGAAAAAGTTTGTTGCGATGACCATGGTGACTAAATAGGCTTGCGTAACCGTCGCAAGATTAGAAATCCTGCTAACACAATATTAAATTCTCCAGGATTGTGAAGAATGGCGTATCAGACTGAGAATTCATGGAGTTGGCTGAGGACATAAACCTTAAACACCAACAGCATTTCATAATCATAGGAAATGCATGAACGTACGGCAGAAGCCTTGCTATTCTTTCGCATTTCACAAGACATGGCCATGCAAAACTGAGATAAGTACTGTCTTCACTCAGAGGATGGTGATCCTGTGGATATCCCCTCTCCAAAATGCTGCAGAGATCAAACCACTGCGACAAAAAAATAGATGAATTAATGGGTGCTTACTGTGCTCTGGATTTTGTGGATTGTGTCGGATTCTGGCACTTATTTAGATAAGACATAGACATCGGAGCGGAAGTAAGGCCATTCGGCCCATCCTGTCCACATGATTAACTCTTCCATTCTCTCTTTTCGCCACTCTCACCCCGCCTTTCGTTTTTCGGTTTCTCTGCCCTGCACTCCCTCATGGTGTCGCTCAGTCTCTTTTTTTTCCAGTAATTTAATCGTTTTTGAATTGCTCATTTTTCTCCATTTACATCCATTTTTTTATTTATCGTTGTCTTTCTCTCTCTCTTCTACATTGACTCCTCCTCCCTCATTCTTGTGCCCTCCTGTTTATGTGTCTTGCTGTCTTTCTATTTTGTTGTCTTTTTCGCGTCTCTTTCAGCACTCTCTTCCCTCGTCTCCACTCATGTTTCATTTCTTGCTATCTCTCTCAACAACATCAAGCTCTATCTTATGTTTACCCCACTTGAAGCCTGCTTCTTCTTTTCTGCTTCTGGGCCTGTCTTTCTTTTACTGACGGTCTCCAGGTTTGTCACCGCCCCTCTCCTATCTGATTTTCCCACTGTGTGTTCGTCACTCTCTTTCTCCATCCGTCTTGACTATGTCTCCGTCTTTACCGGTGTGGGTCTCTCTCTCCCATCCCCTTTATGACTGCCCCGGTGCTGTCTGTTAATATCCCTCTGTCTCTGCGAGTATGGTTGGCTCTGTCTCTCTCCCACACCCCCACCTCCCCTCTGCCTTTCCCTCTGTCTCTGTCTCTGTGCAACTCTGTTGACTGACACTGTCTATGTGTCTCTGTCTCTCTCCCACACACACACACACAGA
This sequence comes from Chiloscyllium plagiosum, assembly GCF_004010195.1. NCBI lineage: Eukaryota > Metazoa > Chordata > Chondrichthyes > Orectolobiformes > Hemiscylliidae > Chiloscyllium > Chiloscyllium plagiosum. Next base: position 1,665 of record NW_025208379.1, on the reverse strand, counting down.
GTCACAGAGTCAAATATACACATGCACAAGTCCTTTCACAAACATTCACACAACAGTCTGGCACATTAACATAGATATACAGATACACAAACTTGTGTTCTCACAGATATATGCTTGATTTAGAGATGCCGGTGTTGGACTGGGGTGTGCAAAGTTAAAAATCACACAACACCAGGTTATAGTCCAATAGGTTGCATTGGAAGCATTAGCATTCGTATTACTGCGCCCACAACCAACTGATGAGGGGCAGCACTATGAAAGCTAGTGCTTCCAATTAAAACTGTTGGACTATAATCAGATACATTCACACTCTCAGAAACACACATGAGCGTGTGCATGAACTGATACATGCACGCAAACACACACACACTTGCATGCATTCGCACGCATACGCAAAAGTAATACTCAGCTACTTAGACGCACACTCTCAGACTTACAGACACCCCTGCATTCAGGCATACACACATGCAAACACTTACACATTTACGCACAGTATGGGAAACTCTCAGCTCCTTTCCTGGGCCATGAACAGATCTAGTTGATTACATCTGATCATGCATCATGTGACATGGAACCACAGCAGCTGCAGGAGCAATGATGCAGCCACATCCAATCGGTAAGCTGGGCAATTTTTCTTTTGCGCAAATTGTCCCAGTAACCTAGCGGTATAAACATGGATTGTAAGAAGGTTGTTGCTGAGCTGCGATGATGTGGAAAGGTTGACATATGTCTGATTCTGGATGCCAGTATCCATAGACAAGGGGTGAATGTGACTTTAGCCCATTGAGCACACCCACAGATGGAGATTTGGGATGTCCACTGTAGATATCTGGAGAAGCAAGTGACGAGCTGGTTCCGCAAGAATCCATTAACGTCAGTGTCGGAATTTCTCCACACTTAGATTCTGTTCAGTGGTTTGTACTTTGGGATCCTGTGTATTAATGGGGCAAGATTAAGTAATAATGAGCATCGTACTGAGCATCAATCCCCTTTAATAAATGTTTTGCCAGTTACGAGTAATAAGCTCATCAGCGTCACCATTTTTTGCTTGGAAAAGACAACTTCTTGTTCTCAACAGCAAGAAAGGGCTCACTTGACATCTCACACAGTTCTTCCAAATGACACACTATTGTTGATTTTTTGGGGTGTTCGTGATCACAGGAATCTAAGACAGACAATCGACAATTCCTCAGTAACATTTTTCATTGGTTATTGAGTTTGGGAAGCAGCATCAGTTCAGGCATGATACGTTAGTTAATTATGGAGTCACAAAAATTGTACACCACAGAAACAGTTCCTTTGATCCAACTCGTCTATGCCATCCAGATATCATAAATTCATCTAGTCCCATTTGCCAACATTGGCCCATATTCCTCTCAACCCTTCCTATTTATATACTCAGCCAGATGCCTTTGAAATGTATGGCTTTGTGAGGGGCAGGTCATGCCTCACAAAACTTTTTGAGATCTTTGAGGAGGTGTCAAGACAGATCGATGACGGTCGAGCAGTGGATGTGGTGCATATGGATTTCAGCAAGGTATTTGATAGGGTTCCCCATAGTAGGTTTATTCATAAATTCAGGACGTATGGGATACAGGGAGATTTGGCTGTCTGGATTCAGAATTGGCTGGATGACAGAGGGCACTGAGTGGTTGTAGATGGAAA
>NW_025208378.1:10868-14503 GCF_004010195.1 Chiloscyllium plagiosum | reverse complement strand
CGTTTCGGGCATTAGCCCTTCTTCAGGAATGCTTTCGCTGTAGGGTGCGGAACGACGAGAGAGTGATGGGCGGGCGGCTCTTCCATCTTGGGGTGACGTGGGCGGGTGGCCCAGCAATGAGAGAGTTCACCAACTGCTCCTAATCCCTACGCACGCTCCCCACATTTGGAAGTGGGGACCCTCTCCTGAGGATCAAAGTGAAAGCACTAGGTCCTTCCTCTGATCATGGATCAGAGAGACCTCGGTGGGGCCCTGTTGGCTTGGAGGTAACAGGACAAGGAGACCCAGCTGGTAAAGAAAGGGGTCACTTGTCGGACCTACAAGTGGGAGGCTGTGTTACAACTGGGTAAACACGGGGCCAGGCCGGGGGTGAGGAGACAGTGCGCAGATCTGGCATTCACATGACACGAGGGGAACTAAAGAGAGAGAAGGGGCAGAGATTTATCAAGATTTGACCCAGCCTGGAGAGTTTGTCAGAGAGATGTAGGAAACAGACCCTTCGGCTCAATGTGTCCGTGGCAACCAGATATCCGAAATTAATCTACTCCTGCATGCCAGCACTTGGCCCATATCCCTCCAAACCCTTCCTATCCCTGTCCCCATCCAGATGCCTTTTAAATGCTGTCAGTGTACCAGCCTCCACCATTTCCTCTGGCAGCTCATTCCACACATGCACCACCCACTGGGTGGAAAACGTTACCTTGTAAATCTTTTCTGAACCCTTTCAAGTTTCACAACATCTTTCCGATAGGAAGGAGACCAGAATTGAACGCAGCATTCCGTAAGTGGCCGAACCAATGTCCTGGACAGCCGCAACATGACCTCCCAACTCCTGTATGCAATGCACAGAGGATCCCAACAGTGCAGAAGGAGGATACTTGGCGCATCGAGTCCACACCGGTCCTCCGAACATAATCCCACCTAGCCTCACTCCCAATGCCAATAACCCTGCATTTCCCCATGACCAAACCACCACAACCTGCACATCCCTGGGCACTATGGGTAATTTGGCATGGCCTATCCACCCTAACCTGCACATCCCTGGGCACTGTGGGTAATTTAACACAGCCAATCCACCCTAACCCTATGGGTAATTTAGCATGGCCAATCCACCCTAACCTGCACATCCCTGGGCAGTATGGGTAATTTTGCACATCCATCCACCCTAATCTGCACATCCCTGGGCACTATGGGTAATTTAGAACGGCCAATCCACCCTAACCTGCACATCCCTGGGTACTATGGGTAATTTAGCACAGTGAATTCACTCTAACCTGGGCACTATGGGTAATTTAGCATGGCCAATCCACCCTAACCTACACATCCCTGGGCATTATGGGTAATTTAGCACGGTCAATCCATCCTAACCTGCACATCCCTGGGCACTATGGGTAATTTAGCACAGTGAATTCACCCTAACCTGGGCACTATGGGTAATTTAGCACGGCCAATCCACCCTAACCTACACATCCCCGGGCACTATGGGTAATTTAGCAGAGTGAATTCACCCTCACCTCCACATCACAGGGCACTATGGGTAATTTAGCACAGTGAATCCACCCTCACCTCCACATCCCTGGGCACTATGGGTAATTTAGCACGGCCAATCCACCCTCACCTCCACATCCCTGGGCACCAAGGGTAATTTAGCACGGCCAATCCACCCTAACCTGTACATCCCTGGGCACTATGGGTAATTTAGCAGAGTGAATTCACCCTCACCTCCACATCACAGGGCACTATGGGTAATTTAGCACGGCCAATCCACCCTCACCTCCACATCCCTGGGCATTATGGGTAATTTAGCACGGCCAATCCACCCTCACCTCCACATCCCTGGGCAATAATGGAGTGGGAGAATGAGGCAGGCGTGTCAGCACTGGAGGCGAAATGTCGGGTCTGCCATCTCTCTCCGTGGACGCTGCATTCTTGCGGTAGATATAATTTGAAACGAAAGGGGCATAGGTTGAGGGTGAGGGGGAAAGATATAAAAGCGACCTGAGGGGCAACTTTTTCACGCAGAGGGTGGTGCGTGTGTGGAATGAGCTGCCAGAGGAAGTGGTGGAGGCTGGTACAATGACAGCATTGAAAAGGTGGATGGGGACACGGATAGGAAGGGATTGGAGGGATTTGGCAAAAGTGAGGACTGCAGATGCTGGAGATCAGAGTCTAGATTAGAGTGGTGCTGGAAGAGCACAGCAGGTCAGGCAGCATCTGAGGGAGCAGGAGAATCGACGTTTCGGGCAAAAGCCCTTCATCAGGAATGAAGGATTTGGGTGAAGTGCTGGCAAATGGGACTGGGTTCAATCGGGGCGAGTTGGGTTTCTGTGCCACGTGACTGAGTTTCTTCAGCGATTTCTATTTTACATTCGGGTGAAGCCTTCTCTCTCTCTCTCTCCCCCCTCCCTAACCTCGCAGTGTCCCCAGCACAGATCTGCCTTGCACAATAAGTCACTGACACACAACTCTCTCTGACACACTAAAACAGCTCAATACCCAAATGGCAATCAGTGCGGCTGCTCTGTCAACTCAGTATCGCATTGGAACGGCCTCCCCTAGACCCTCTCCTCCCTCTCCACACCACTGCAATCCCCCAACCGGGCTCCTTACCTGACCGCAATATCCTTACTACATCCGACACGCTCTTGTAAACACGAGTGACCTTCCCACCTCCCTCAGCAACAGGAGCCCAGCGGCACACCAACGCATGCACACACACTCTCACACAGACACAGGCACGCACACACACAAAGACACTCACACACACGCACAGAGACAGAGACACACGCACAGACAGAAACAGACACACAGTCACAGACACGCAGACACTCACACAGAGACACGCACAGAGACAGACACACGCACAGAGACAGAGACACACGCACAGAGACACAGTCACACAGACACAACAGACACGCATGCACATGCACACATGCCCGTGCGCGCGCGCACACCCACACACAGGCACACACCCAGACACGCATTCACTTGCACACACGTACACACAGACACGTGTGCACGCACGCACACACACCCACATACAGACACGCGTATTCACACACAGACATGCACAGACACCCACCCACACACGCCCTCACACACATACACACACACACAAGCACCCCCACACAGGCACACACATACACACGCCCACACAGACACACTAGCCAAGCTCACTACGCCCATGGGAGATGTGCCGATGGGAGCCTGTTGTTCAGGGTACCCCAGTGCAGTTATCCCTCTCTCCCTCCCTCTCTCCAACATCAGTGCGCTCAACGGTGAGCCCAAACGCGTACAGAATCCAGGCCGCGCGTCCACATTGGCAGCTGTGAAGAAGGGCTTATGCCCAAAACGTCGATTCTCCTGCTCCTTTGATGCTGCCTGACCTGCTGCGCTTTTCCAGCAACACATTCTTAAGCTGTGTGTCAATCCCACCATGCAGTCAGTGGGACGGTGTGTGGCACGCACGGGGCAAAGAGAGCTTTGCTCTCAGTTTAAAAAGATAGAGGGAGCTTTACTCTGTATCTAACCCCGTGCTGTCCCTGTCCCTGGGATGGGGGGACAGTGTAGAGAGAAAAAGTGAGGGCTGCAGATGCTGGAGATCAGAGCTGAAAATGTGTTGCTGGAAAAGCGCA
>NW_025208378.1:10417-10851 GCF_004010195.1 Chiloscyllium plagiosum | reverse complement strand
TGGGGGACAGTGTAGAGTAAGCTTTACTCTGTATCTAACCCCGTGCTGTCCCTGTCCCTGGGATGGGGGGACAGTGTCGAGAGAAAAAGTGAGGACTGCAGATGCTGGAGATCAGAGCTGAAAATGTGTTGCTGGAAAAGCGCAGCAGGTCAGGCAGCATCAAAGGAACAGGAGAATCGACGTTTCGGGCATAAGCCCTTCTTCAGGAAGTGGAGGGAGCTTTACTCTGTATCTAACCCCGTGCTGTTCCTGTCCCTGGGAGTGTTTGATGTGGGGGACAGTGTAGAGTGAGCTTTACTCTGTATCTAACCCCGTGCTGTTCCTGTCCCTGGGAGTGTTTGATGGGGGGACAGTGTAGAGGAAGCTTTTCTCTGTATCTAACCCCGTGCTGTCCCTCTCCCTGGGATGGGGGGGACAGTGTAGAGAGAGCTTTA
>NW_025208378.1:6554-9537 GCF_004010195.1 Chiloscyllium plagiosum | reverse complement strand
CTCTGTATCTAACACTGTGCTGTCCCTGTCCCTGGGAGTGTTTGATGGGGGGGACAGTGTAGAGGGAGCTTTACTCTGTATCTAACCCCCTGCTGTCCCTGTCCCTGGGAGGGCGGGGACAGTGTAGAGAGAGCTTTACTCCATATCTAACCCCGTGCTGTCCCTGTCCCTGGGAGTGTTTGATGGGGGGACAGTGTAGAGGGAGCTTTACTCTGTATCTAACCCCGTGCTGTCCCTGTCCCTGGGATGGGGGGGGCAGTGTAGAGGGAGCTTTACTCTGTATCTAACCCCGTGCTGTCCCTATCCCTGGGAGTGTTTGATGGGGCGGACCGGGGTGGGATGTGGGGTGAGCGGGCAACGACCGCGGGGCAGAGCGCCGGGGACTCCCTTACCTTACACTCCAGAGAAATGGACGCGTGCTTCTGGGTGAAGATGGGGCCCTTGATCATCTGCTTGAGGAGCCGGCGCAGGTTGGAGTCGTCGAAGGGCAGCTTGCCCGTCCTCAGCGTGAACAGGATGACCCCCATGCTCCAGACGTCCGACAGGAAGGGGTTGTAGGGGATGCCCTGCAGCACCTCTGGGGGCACGTAGGCGTAGCTGCCGCAGTAGGTCTCGCTGAGCTGGACCTGCTTGAGACTCTTCACGTCTGTCGCGGCGTACTTGCAGAAGCCGAAGTCGGAGATCTTGATGTTGTCGTGCTGATCCAGGAGCAGGTTCTCCAGCTTCAGGTCCCTGTCGGGGGGGGGGCGGGAGAGAGATGACATCTCCGTCACCCCACCTGACGGTCTCTGGAGCTCCCCCCCCCCCCACAGTCCCATTGCCGCCCACTCACTGACCCTCCCGTCTGGGCGGCTCGGTGGTCAGCGCCGCTGCCTTACGGCGCCAGGGACACGGGTTCGATCCAAGCCCTCAGGGTGTGGTGGGGGGCGGGTGGACGACTGTCTGTGTGGAGTTTGCACGTTCTCTCCCCACGCACCCCCCCCCCCCAACCACCACCATGTCTGTGTGGGTTTCCTCCGGGTGCTCCAGTTTCCTCCCACAATCCAAAGATCTGCAAGTTCGGGTGGATTGGCCATGCTAAATTACCCATCGTGCCCCAGGGATGTGCAGGTTAGGGTGGATTTGGCCGTGCTAAATTACCCATAGTGCCGAGGGATGTGCAGGTTAGGGTGGATTGGCCGTGCTAAATTACCCAGAGTGCCCAGGGATGTTCAGGTTAGGGTGGATTGGCCGTGCTAAATTACCCATAGTGCCCAGGGATGTGCAGGATAGGGTGGATTGGCCGTGCTAAATTACCCATAGTGCCCAGGGATGTGCAGGTTAGGGTGGATTGGCCGTGCTAAATTACCCATAGTGCCGAGGGATGTGCAGGTTAGGGTGGATTGGCCGTGCTAAATTACCCAGAGTGCCCAGGGATGACAGGTTAGGGTGGATTGGCCGTGCTAAATTACCCATAGTGCCCAGGGATGTGCAGGTTAGGGTGGATTGGGCTTGCTAAATTACCCATAGTGCCCAGGGATGTGCAGGTTAGGGTGGATTGGGCTTGCTAAATTACCCATAGTGCCCAGGGATGTGCAGGTTAGGGTGGATTGGGCTTGCTAAATTACCCATAGTGCCCAGGGATGTGCAGGTTAGGGTGGATTGGGCTTGCTAAATTACCCATAGTGCCCAGGGATGTGCAGGTTAGGGTGGATTGGGCTTGCTAAATTACCCATAGTGCCCAGGGATGTGCAGGTTAGGGTGGATTGGGCTTGCTAAATTACCCATAGTGCCCAGGGATGTGCAGGTTAGGGTGGATTGGGCTTGCTAAATTACCCATAGTGCCCAGGGATGTGCAGGTTAGGGTGGATTGGCCATGCTAAATTACCCATAGTGCCCAGGGATGTGCAGGTTAGGGTGGATTGGCCGTGCTAAATTACCCATAGTGCCCGGGGATGTGCAGGTTAGGGTGGATTGGCCGTGCTAAATTACCCATAGTGCCCAGGGATGTGCAGGTTAGGGTGGATTGGCCGTGCTAAATTACCCATAGTGCCCAGGGATGTGTAGGTTAGGGTGGATTGGCCGTGCTAAATTACCCATAGTGCCCAGTGATGTGCAGGTTAGGGTGATAAATTACCCATAGTGCCCAGGGAGGTGCAGGTTAGGGTGGATTGGCCGTGCTAAATTACCCAGGGATGAGCAGGAGTGGGGTTGCGGCGAGGAAGCGTCAGGGGCCCACTCACCGGTGCACCACGCCTTTGCTGTGGATGTAGGCCATGCCCTGGCACAGCTGCTCGAACCACTTGCCCGCCGTCCTCTCGTCGCACGCCCCCTTCATGCGGATCTTGTCCATCACCTCCCCGCCGGGCGCCAGCTCCAGCATGATGTAGACCCGATTGGTGGTCTCGATCGACTGGTAGAAGTTGATCAGGTTCGGGTGCTTGAGGCCCTTCCAGACCTGGATCTCGCGCGGCAGGAACTTGCTGAGGAACTCCGCCTCAGCCTTGTCCTTCATCAGCACCTTGACGGCCACGTTGGTGCGCCACTTCTTGAAGTAAGCCTCCCACACGATGGCATACGCCCCCTTGCCCAGGTACTGCCCGAGCTGGTAGCCGTGTTTCTCCAGGATGTTGGAGACCACCTTGGCCTGAGAGCTGCGCACCGGCGCGCGCGCCATCTCCGATTCTGGCTGGGCGGGGTCAGCGGGAGGGCGGCCGCTCCTAGATCATGCGGGCCCTCTTCCCTGCCGCCCGGTCCCAAGCTACGGAACCCCTCTTCCGCCCTCAGCGTCGGTCCTGACGCACGTCCATCTTGGTAGCGCCCCGGGAAGAACTTACATCCTCGCGCTACCAGTGGGGGGGGGTGGGGGGCAGGAAAAGCGTCAAGGCTCACGAGGTCGTGTATTTTCCGCAACCTTCCGGGTGGCGCGGAGGGAGAGAATAGCAAAGGTCAAAGACGTGGGGAGCGAGGGGCGGGCGGCGCTGTTGGGTGCGATGGAGGTTGG
>NW_025208378.1:0-4071 GCF_004010195.1 Chiloscyllium plagiosum | reverse complement strand
ACAGGGCCCTGGTGAGACCACACCTGGAGTACTGTGTGCAGTTTTGGTCTCCAAATTTGAGGAAAGACATTCTGGCTCTTGAGGGAGTGCAGCGTAGGTTCACGAGGTCAATTCCTGGAATCGGAGTGGAGTGGGGTGGCGGCGGCTCAGTGGTTAGCACTGATGCCTCACAGCACCAGCGTCCCAGGTTCGATTCCAGCCTCGGGCGACTGTGTGGAGTTTGCACATTCTCCCCGTGACTGCGTGGGTTTCCTCTCGGTGCTCCGGTTTCCTCTCACAATCCAAAGATGTGCAGGTCAGGGTGGATTGGCCATGCTAAATTACCCATAGTGCCCAGGGATGTGCATTTAGGGTGGATTGGCCATGCTAAATTGCCCATAGTGCCCAGGGATGTGCAGGTTAGGGTGGATTGGCTGTGCTAAACTTCCCATAGTGCCCAGGGATGTGCAGGTTAGGGTGGATTGGCCATGCTAAATTACCCATGGTGCCCAGGGATGTGCAGGTTAGGGTGGATTGGCCATGCTAAATTACCCATAGTGCCCAGGGATGTGCAGGTTAGGGTGGATTGGCCGTGCTAAATTTCCCACAGTGCCCAGGGATGTACTGGTTAGGGTGGATTGGCCGTGCTAAATTACCCATAGTGTTCAGGGATGTGCAGGTTAGTGTGGATTGGCCATGCTAAATTACCCATAGTCCCTAGGGATGTGCGGGTTAGGGTAATTTAGCCAATCCACACTAACCTGCACATCCCTGAACACTATGGGTAATTTAGCATGGCCAATCCACCCTAACCTGCACATCCCTGGGCAATATGGGTAATTTAGCATGGCCAATCCACCCTAACCTGCACATCCCTGGGCACTATGGGTAACCTGCACATCCCTTTCCTTCCTTCACTTGCCATTCCAAATAAACCTGTTGGACTCTAACCTGGTGTTGCGTGTTTATTTTTAAACTTTTAATAAGTGTTTTACTGGAACAGCATTTGTTTTGGAGTTGGAAGCAGTTAAGGGAAAGGGGGGGTGCAATTAAGAGTTGTGAACAGTAGTGGTTGAATGGTCACTTTTAGAGTTAAAGAAGAAATTAGATTCATAGAGATGTACAGCACGGAAACAGACCCTTCGGCCCAACCCATCCATGCTGACCCAGATATCCCAACCCAATCTAGTCCCACCTGCCAGCACCGGGCCCGTATCCCTCCAAACCCTTCCTATTCATATACCCATCCAGATGCCTCTTAAATGCTGTCATTGTACCAGCCTCCACCACTTCCTCTGGCAGCTCATTCCACACACGCACCACCCTCTGTGTGAAAAAGTTGCCCCGTAGGTCTCTTTTATATCTTTCCCCTCTCACCCTAAACCTATGCCCCTCTAAATCTTTTCTGAACCCTTTCAAGTTTCACAACATTTTTCCGATAGGAAGGAGACCAGAATTGCACGCAATATTCCAACACTGGCCCTAACCAATATCCTGTACAGCCGCAACATGACCTCCCAACTCCTGTACTCAATACTCTGACCAATAAAGGAAAGCATACCAAACGCCGCCTTCACTATCCTATCTACCTGCGACTCCACTTTCAAGGAGCTGTGAACCTGCACTCCAAGGTCTCTTTGTTCAGCAACACTCCCCAGGAACATAATTTCAAAACCACACAGCGGCTGTCTTCCTTCTTCCAGCTAAAGATCTCCCTGGACCATCTTCTTGCTCTTTGCTGTGAATGTGTTTTCATACGAAAAGGTACCTTTGATACAGAGCGTTCCCTAATTTCTTGGGTATCTCTTGATGCCAGTCTCTCTCTCATTTTCCAAATGTCCGCATTTTTCTATCCCTGATTATTACAGCGGTGGACCCTTCTGCTAAGTAAACCAAAAGCCCAGAAAAGCTCACCTTGCCTTGTAATCTGTTAAAGTATGAGTGACAGAGAACTCCTGAAGAAGGGCTTATGCCCGAAACGTCGATACTCCTGCTCCTTTGATGCTGCCTGACCTGCTGCGCTTTTCCAGCAACACATTTTTAAGCTCTGACAGAGGACTACCCAAGTTCCACTATTTTATAGGAAAAAAAGCAATTTTACTCTTTAACATCAAAAGAGATCAAACAACAACTATTGACAATTCTAGGCCTCCTTTCCCTAAAAGAGTTGTTACCTACCTCCCGCTCTATAACAACGTGCTGACCCGATACAGTAAACCAATTTTCAGAACCAGTTTCGCGTTCCTCTGTTTGTAGATTCCTCTGGGTCGAATTTGATCTTCTTCTGCAAAGAGGTTTCACGTGAAAAATGATTTGGAGATGCCGGTGTTGGACTGGGGTGTACAAAGTTAAAAATCCCACAACACCAGGTTATAGTCCAACAGGTTTAACTGGAAGCACACTAGCTTTCGGAGCGACGCTCCTTCATCGGGTGACAATCACCCGATGAAGGAGCGTCGCTCCGAAAGCTAGTGCTTCCAAATAAACCTGTTGGACTATAACCTGGTGTTGTGTGTGATTTTTAACTCATGCGAAAAAGGTATCTTTCAGAGAGAAGGGTTTGCAGGCAGACCAAAACGCCTGCTTCTTATACCGCAAAATTCTCATTGGTTCAATGTTGTCGAAACAGTAAAATTCAAATTCGACTGGGTTTTAGTATCTTGGGGCATAATTTAAACTAGGTAAAACCAAGGACTGCAGATGCTGGAAACCAGATTCTAGATTAGAGTGGTGCTGGAAAAGCATCCGAGGAGCAGTAAAATCGACGTTTCAGGCAAAAGCCCTTCATCAGGAACAGAGGGCAGAGTGCCTGTAGGGCGGAGAGATAAATGAGAGGAGGGTGGGGGTGGGGAGAAAGTAGCATAGAGTACAATAGGTGAGTGGAGGTGGGGATGGAGGGGATAGGTCAGAGAGGAGGGTGGAGTGGATAGGTGGAAAGGAAGATCGGCAGGTAGGACAAGTCATGGGGACAGTGCTGAGCTGGAATGTTGGAACTGGGGTGAGGTGGGGGAAATGAGGAAATTGGTGACTTTAAACTGATTGGTTCAATTCGAATTGTTGTGAAAACATCTCAGTACCTGAGCTGCAGCTGAAATGTTACATCTTCAAATTGTCCAGTACACTTTGTGCCTGCAGTCAGTCACATGACAGGCGCAAGCCAGCTTTTCACTCTCTCTTAAAAGGTACAGTACGCGCCTCGACTTCAAAACAGGATTGTCTCGCTAGTTTGACGTTGGCAAAAAAACAAATAAATTCAAACTCGATTGGGTTTTAGTACCCTGGGGCATAATTAAACTGACTGGTTTAAATTTGAATTGATGTCAAGACAGCAATCAAAACACAGGTATCCATTTCATAGCCAAATGTTACATACTTTCAATTTTCCCTCCAGTACACTCTGGGACTGCCATCTAGTCATATACACGGGTGCTTGTAAGCTCTCAGTGCAGAACAGCATTCTCTCTTAAAGGTACAGTCCATGCCTTCAACTTCATAACACGTCTTATTAACCTTGACAAAAATGGCATATTCAGAAAATAGACTGTCTCACATGCAACTTGAACATGAAGAGAAGCCTCAGCTTTTAGCTGCAACCCAAGCAAGGACGAAATAAAACTTTCTCAAGACCTCAGCAGCAACTGTTAATGAAAAACGAAGGAACTGAAAATCCTGGTTCTGAGAGAGTTTGATCACACCCGCTCAGGCTACTTCTATTGTTCCAACTTTTGGGAGAAAAAAAAAAATCCAAAGCCTCACAAGCTGTTTACTTCATTGACTCTCCATCAAGACACCTCGGTACCTCTGCCTTCAGATCTCCCTTTTTAAAGAAAAGCAGGACAAAGTAATCCTCATTGAGCCACAGTATCTCCTGGAGTCCACGTTTGTAACATCAGATCTCGAGCACCCGCAAGTCTTCGCTGCAAATCAACACAATTCGTATTGATCTTGGGGCTCAGTTCGGGGGTTGCTTGTTCGAGACATATGTTCCTCAACAAACCGGGGGTTTGAGAACTGCCAGTGCGCCAGCACTAATGAATGGGGGTTCTGTAGCCAGAGGTACAGACAGACGTTTCTGTGGCCAGCAGAGAACAA
>NW_025208377.1:13414-14502 GCF_004010195.1 Chiloscyllium plagiosum | reverse complement strand
TTGAAATGTTTGGCTGTTTGTTGGAATTCCACTCACTGAAATCTATTCAATCGCTGTCCTGACTTGTGTCTCTTAGATATTAAACAGAATTTTGGTGGTTAGCAGCTTTTTCCAGATCAATATTTGTTCACAAGCTTTTGGGCATCGCTAGATGGGGTTAATGGAGGAAGTGCTCAAAGAAATCTCAGCTTTTGACATGGTGTTCTAACAATATCATTTATAACTAATCCAGAATGAATCATTTTCGAAGCATATTTGATGAGATTATGCTTAGGCCGTTTTACCTTATATTAAACCAGTGCTGTGGCTGAATTTGATTGTTCAGTACGATGGGGTTCTGCTGAATCCAACACTTGCTGCAGATGGTGATAGCTTTTCAGTTGGTCTTCAATTGCTATCTCAGACCATCCAGTACCTCTGCTAAGAATTCATTTTCCAACAGGAGTCAAGCCAACGTAATCACTGTTTATCTCAACAGGTGTGAGCTCTTGTGCCAAAAACATGAAAACAATTTGCTGAAGAGGGGGTCTCTGGATGCGAAAGGTTAACCTTGCCTTCTCTCCACAGGAGCTGCTAGACCTGCTGAGTTTCTTCAGAAATTTCTGTCTTTTATTTTGGTTTTCAAGCATTTAAAGTTTGTTGTTTCATTGAAAAAAGTTCTGTTCAATTAAACACATTCTTCAGAGAAAAGATGCATTTGAACAAATTGCAAATGTTCAGAGATATTAAATATCAGAGAATCATTGAATTTGAGCGCCCTGATCTCGAGCTGTAGTTTCACAAGAAACTATTATGAAGTAGCAACACACTCCAGAGTGCAGTGGCTGCTGTAAGTGGGTGGAAGTTCTTTTGATCACTCAGATAGAGAATGTCAATGATCCCGTACCAAATAATCAACAGAAGCTTTTTTTTTAAAGCATGTGTGAAACAATTAATTTGTTGAAATATTTTATTAAGAAGTATTCACAGCCAGTGCTAGCTTAATGAATGACACAATGATAGGAAGGTCGGAGCAAGAGGAGGGCACTCAGCCCCTCGAGCTGTTCCATCACTTACTTAGATCATGGTGCATCTGTGAGCCAAATCCA
>NW_025208377.1:8466-11073 GCF_004010195.1 Chiloscyllium plagiosum | reverse complement strand
AGGTCTGTCTTTGCCAGGCTGGTTTATGGAGAGGTGGGCAGGATGCCAGGCTGGTTAGTGTAGAGCTGGGCAGAGTGCCAGGATGTTTTGGGGGTGGAAGGTCACTGTAATGAAGTGACAGGTGGATGTATTGTCAAAATGCAAAGCTCGAGTCTGGCAAAATGGTAGGTTGTAAAGCACAGATGCGAAAGGAGCTAGGATGCAATGTGCACAGGTTGACTTGGGTAAGATGAGAGGTCAGTGATCAAGGGCTGAGGTCATGCCTTGGGTAGTGGGCTTTTGTCAGAGGTTGTGAAAATGGTGGTGTCAGGTCCAGTCAGGGCCAGATTCACCATGGGCCAGGTGCAGGGCGGCTGGAGTGTAAATGAGTGAAAGGAATTGAGATCATATGTCCATTTGCAATATAGAATATAGAACATTACAGTGCAGAACAGGCCCTTCAGACCTCAATGTTGCGCTGACCTGTGGAACCAATCTGAATCCTACACTATTCCATTTTCATCCATATGTTTATCTAATGACCTTTTAGATGCCCTTAAAGTTGGCGAGTGTACTATGGCGAGTGTACTAGGGGCATGGAGCGCAGGCAGTGCGCTCCATGCCCCTAGTACTCTCTGAGTAAAGAAACAACCTCTGACACCTGTCATCTATGTCCTCTCCTGCTAGCCATCACTATTCAAGGAAAAAGACTTTCACTGTCCACCCTCTGTTTATCTTATATGTCTCAATTAAGTCACCTCTCAACCTTCTTCTCTCAAACAAAAACAGTCTCAAGACCCTCATCCTTTCCTCATTAAACCTTCCCGCCATACCAAATAACATCCCGGTAGACCTCCTCTGAACTCTTCCAAAGCTTCCACATTCTCTCTATAATGTGGTGACCAGAACAGTACACAAGCCAACACAAAGTATGCCTTCTTAACAACTCTATCAAACTGGCTGGCAACTTTTAGGGATCTATGTACATGGACACCGAGATCTCTCTGCTCAGCTACACTACCAATATGGATTGCCTTGGATGTGTTCCGGGCATGAATGGGTGTATAGCAGGGTAGGGTTTGTCAATGTGAGTGGAAATTTCGGTCTAGGCAGAGTAAGTGCAGTGGTTAGTCTGAAAGATGAGGTTTGGTGGTGAACTGCGTGTCAGTTTGATCATTATTAAAGTTAAAGATTACTTGTTCATTTCTCAAATCATATTTACGTAAATACTCAGCTGTAATACTCCAAAGTCTCTGAACCTTAATGGTCCTCCATTTCTCAGAGGCCTCCAGAATTCAGATAATTGTAAATTAGATGTTTCAACTTCCAGACAATTGGCATGAGTTCAGCCGTGACAGCCATCCTCCTAGTCCCAGTGCTCAGCTCCTGCCTGTCCTGCTGCTGCAGTGACCTTGCTCCCCGAAAGAACATTCTGCCTTGCATTGATAAGTGAGGAAGGCTCACTGGGCCTGATTTCCAAGTATGGGGACGGCAAACACGAGGGGACACAACTTTAAAGTGAGGGGAGATAGGTATAAGACAGATATCAGAGGCAGTTTCTTTACTCATTGAGTAGTAAGGGTATGGAATGCTTTGCCTGCAACGGTAGTAGATTCACCAAGTTTAAGTACATTTAAGTCGTCATTGGACAGGCATATGGATGTACATGGAATAGTGTAGGTGGGATGGGCTTCAGATTAGTATGACAGGGCAGCGCAACATCGAGGGCCGAAGGGTCTGTACTGCGCTGTAATGTTCTATGTTCTATGATTCACTCTGATTTCTCTCCGGGGTTACTGCCAGCTGTTGGGTATTTCCAGCAGCACGGTATCTAATGGGGCAGCACACTGGTTCCGTGGTTAGCGCTGCTGCCTCACAGTGCTAGGGACTCTGGTTCCATTCCAGCCTCGGGTGACTGTCTGTGCGGAGTTGGCACTTTCTCCCCATGTCTGTGTGCGTTTCCTCCCACAGTCCAAAGATGTGCAAGCTGGGGGAATTGCAAATGTTGTGTTCAGTGATTGGGAGGTTAGGTGCATTAGTCAGGGTTAACTGTAGCATAATAGGATAGGGGAATGGGTCTGGATGCGTTACTTTTCAGAGGGTGGGTGTGGACTTGTTGGGCCAAATGGCCTGTTTGCACACACTGTAGAATTTCGATGTATCTGCATTTCCTTGGTTTGTATTTTGTGAAACGTCTCTGCTCTTCACAGCAATCCAGTGAAAGTGTCAGTTGGTGAGATCTTCAAACAGTTACTGGGGAGGGATCAGGATGTTCTTTTTCCTAAATTATATGGCAATGGTCAAGGTCGAGGCATGTTTCTAAAGAGGGAACCAATGATCATAATCAGCAACTGGTAGGAAACAAAAACAAACTCCAGTTATACTGTAGACTTCAGCAGGAGCATACTGGCAAACGTTTACAGCTGAGGATACATTTGAGTAACTGATAAAGTCAAATTAACAGAAATTAACATGCTCAATTGGTCATTCTATTGTAGAAACACCATCTCCCCCCACGCTTTATGGCCTGGTCTCCTCCTGTCAGGAGCACAACACCGGTTCTGTGATCTTTGGTTGTTTGGCGATGGACTATTCCCCTGACGTCACCAAGGTAACCTGGAAAAAAGG
>NW_025208377.1:0-5387 GCF_004010195.1 Chiloscyllium plagiosum | reverse complement strand
GTCTATCGTGCTCTCCCAGTAGTTATGTTTGCTGTGTTTTGGTTTTGAAGTACTGTCCATTTGCATTTGTTCGAGGAGGTATCCATGATTTCATTTCTCTTTACAGCCTAAAATACTCTTGTCAGAATTGCGACAGACGCAACATTCTGTACCGCTCACCCCCGCCCCCATCATTTTCCATCTTTCCCTGTCTCGCCTGAAGGCACTAAATCCTGGAATATTGAATAGCCACTCCTGCCAGGCTCTCAATATGTCTCCATGATAGCAACGGCATCATTTCTTCATTTATGCCAGTAATTCGTCTGCCTTGTTCATCATATTCTGTCATTAAAACGAATACCATCCAACGTTGCTATCTTTCTTCTGATGTTACCGGCCTGTTGTTTCTGTGCCTCCTTGACTCCCTTGCTGTGTCCTCTAAATTTAGCCTTTCACATTTGTCCTGCTTATCTTTCTGTATGGATCCCAGCTTCTCCAGCACTCTGCACAATTATGATTCTTGTATCCATGAATCACAAGAAACCATGATATATGAGAACTGATTTATTTGTTATGAAATTCGTCGGATAATGTATGCGATGTGTTTCCTAAAGGTCCAGATATTCTCCAACCAACCCTTCTCCTAACTGTGAGCTCCAGTGAAGAAATCGCAAGCAGCAAGTTTGCAACCGTTGTCTGTTCAATCATCGAGTTCCGTCCGAAGTCAATCTCCGTGAGTTGGTTGAAAAATGGCCGACCCTTGGATTCTGGCTTCTTCACGTCTCCCGTGTGTGAGGCGAACGGGAACTTCTCGGTGACGAGTCGGCTGATGGTCCCTTATGGTGAATGGTTCAACAGCGCAGTTTATACCTGCCAGGTCACTCATGGAGAGAACATTCAAAGTAAAAACATCACCGCACTCCAGGGTAAGAGACACAGGCGGAGAGAGTACAAATCATTCTGAACTCTGATGTGAATCAAACACATGAATTTATCAGGCGTAGTAAACAGCACAGTACAGCTTCTCGTTTCCCAACATGCCACGTATCTCATTTCAGTTTGAGTGTTACATTAGCATTGCTCATAATTCAACATTTTGGCAAGTCAGAAAAGCATGTTTCCTCTCTGTTGAAGATAGATATGTAGACAGTGAGCTTTGTTAAATAGTTTGTTGCCTGACCATGCTGGGAGAGGCATTCAGAGTGCTGAATCCTTGCCTAATAGCCGCTTCAAGGATAAGTTTGGGAGTGGAGGGGGATATTGGATAGATTGAAACTAGAAAATACTGAGAAACTGAGGTCGAGTGAACGTGGAATAGATGTTTTGACTGGTAGGCGAGACTAGGACCCAAGGGCACAGTCTCCAGGTCAAAGGGGCACCGTTTAGAACTGAGATGGGGAGGAATTTCTTCACCCAGAGGGTGATGAGTCTGTGGAACTTGTTGCTGCAGAGGGCATTGGAGGCCAGGCCATTGTGTGTACTCAAGCCAGAAAGAGATCGGCTCTTGTTTAGTACGGGGAGAAGGTAGGAGAATGGCTTTAGACCGAAACATCGATTTTCCTGCTCATCGGATGCTGCCTGACCTGCTGTGCTTTTCCAGCATCATTCTGATCTAAACTCTGGATTGGCTAACAGCCTTATTCTGATCCTCTATCTTATGATGTTGGGGTCTCAAAATGACGTGGTTAAAATATGCAGTGACCCTTACTTGAAAATAAATCAATATGCGTTCAATGCTTCATTCCCTGCTCAGGAATGACCTGTTGGCTTTGGACATTGTACAACATCAATTTTTATCTGATACTGAGCTCTTTAACTTCATTTATGGGATCAGACCACAGACCAAGTGGGTATCACATTTGATGAACTGGGATAAACGTGATCTCACTGAGCTGCTTTAAGATGCTCTCTGTAATTAGTGGATGCGGCAGGAGAACAAATTCTGGTAAGAATGCTACAATAGGGATGAATGAACTAGGAACTCGAGACATGCTGATTTAGCCTGGTTTGGGGTGGCGATGTTTACACGGTGAGTAGTGGATGTCTATAAAATTAGTGTGCATTTCCATCGCGTTTGTAGATTAATTTAAGACGCTTTTGTTTGTTTTTTTTCTCCCCTGCTCTATGAAGAAATTAAAAAATGCAGCTTGGTAAATAAAGTGAAAGTACAGACCAGTTCTGAACTAACTGAATAGAGGGAAAGACTTAAGGAGATGGGTGTCCTTCTTGATATCCAATGCTGTACTCAATGTCTTGTTTTCAGATCTACTCCAAACACAGCCCACAAGGAACAATGACATAACTTAGAGAATGACATCACACCAATAACGCAAAGTATTTTTGATCACGTTAAATATAATGAACAGAATTTCCATGGCTGTTCACCGCTCCTGTAACACTTTAGAACTCTGCAAAGAGAATAATTATTATTTATTATAATTTGTCCAAAATTTGGGATGTGATTTGGCAGTCAGTGTGACCAGCAGCACTTGCACCTAAGGGTTATGAACATGGAAATGAACTCATTATATTCAGATTACTCTTGTCACAAGTATCAATAGATGGTCTTAAGTGAGAGACAAACTCCGAAAGAATGGTCATTCCATGGGTTACATGATCTTCGATGATTTTACTTTTTTCCCAGGTTTCACTTGTTACAAAGCCAGTGTTCTTTAGGAATAATTACACAGGGTATGTCATAGGTCATCACAAATGTTTCACAGATCAAAATACATCAACAATAGTAAGCATCGTTTCAGTAATAGTTGGAGTTGCCATTTTGAAGGTGATGTCTTCACCCTGTGAAGAAGTAATCTGAAGATTGGGTGTTTATATCATAAAGGGGCATTTTTCATTGACTTTGATTTTTGTTTCATAGAAGATACCGAGTGCCACCCTAACACCGTTAAAACCCTCCCACCACCAGTAGAACAAGTCTTACTGGAGGCGACGGTGACGGTAACCTGCGTTGTGTCCAATCTTCCTTCTGGAGTCAATGTGACCTGGAAACAAGAAAAGAAGCCTCTGAAATCAGAGATTGCTGAGCAGCCTGGACAGAATCCCGACAGCGTGATCAGCAAATTAGACATTTCTACTGATCTGATTAAGTCAGATAAGGTGGGAAGAAGCCTGGGTTGTGACGTCACCATCAGCAATGACAAATGGACAGAATGTCCTCGTTGTGGGCTGGAAACATGGAGACAACTTTCACATTAAACTTTCTTTTTTTACTGAACAGAATGTGTAACATACTGCTCCTTTACAAAAAAAAAGTGAATAAATCTCAAATTAAACATGGCGTATTTTAATATTTAGTGAAATTGTGATATTGGTTCAGGATTTTTTTGGTTGATTTATATTTGTCTTCTATATTCTGCAGTGATTAATCCGCTGGAGCCATCAGTTTCGGTCCTCCTGCCACCAACAGAAGAAATCTCCGCTCAACGGTTTCTCTCCCTCACCTGTTTAGTGAGAGGTTTCTCCCCCCGAGAGATGTTCGTCAAGTGGACAAACAATGACAAGCCGGTGAATCCCAGTAACTACAAGAACACCGAGGTGATGGCGGAGAGTGACAACACTTCCTTCTTCATCTACAGCCTGTTATCCATTACAGCGGAGGAGTGGGCCAGCGGTGCTTCTTACTCCTGTGTGGTGGGACATGAAGCGATTCCATTGAAGATCATCAACAGAACAGTCGATAAATCCAGCGGTAAACCGAGTTTTGTAAACATTTCACTTGCACTGATGGACACTGTTAATTCATGTCAATAAAAATCTCAAAGTTGCATTTAATAATTCAACAGAAAAGTAATAAAGTTTTTTTTCCTCCAGTTGTGAGTTAAATACTGAATCAATTGTTTCTCACTCTGACTTACATTGCATCTGTGTAGTTAAAGTGGATTATTAACAGGTCTAGGACGAATGTCTTGTGCAGTTAATGTTCTCTGCTCAGATACACTCTGGATCAGAGACAGAGTAAGGCTCACTCATTGCAGGAGTCTGCCAAGTACCTTATCCATCCTAAATCCCTCTGTGACAAAATCTGACAATGTCCATTTTATGTCAAGGGTAGGGCACAAGTTTTGAACTTGGTGTTCTTGATTCCCCCGATTGGACATTCTTACAAAATTCATGTCAGTTTTAAACTGCCACATTGCACCAATTGGAAATGTAAATTTAAGACATTTTAAAATTAAATTTGATTGGAACATACCAATCGTAAAGAGTGCAGAACAGTTTGAATGTAACCTTTGTTTCTGGGGAACTTCCAGGGATCTTGCACCA
This sequence comes from Chiloscyllium plagiosum, assembly GCF_004010195.1. Taxonomy (NCBI): domain Eukaryota; kingdom Metazoa; phylum Chordata; class Chondrichthyes; order Orectolobiformes; family Hemiscylliidae; genus Chiloscyllium; species Chiloscyllium plagiosum. Next base: position 1,124 of record NW_025208377.1, on the reverse strand, counting down.
GCGCATGAGTTGACAGAATGTATCTTCACGTTCACACCAAAGAGAATCGACAGATAAGTTGTCGTGGAGCAGAGGGGAGAGGAACGTTGAATGGTCTGTCCTCTTGCTCCATGTGCAGAGTTTTCATGGTAGATGTCCTCTGTAATGTAACCCAGTTACTAACAGGAACAGTCAGCTTCTTGCTTACTGTCCAAAGATTTAACATTTCCATGCAAAACAATACCTTTGAAGCATGTTGGACATGCTTGGCTCTGTTAACAAATGATTAACATTGATTCCCATTATCGAAAACTGGTGTTTGCATCGTCCCGGTTTGGATTCCATAGTTTTGTCTCAGTTTCCTGGAGCACATGGGATCAATTCTGGTATTCGAATACCTGATATCATTTTGTTTCACATACAGAACACAAGTAGAAATTTTCTAATAAACATATTCAGAAATGTTATCAGTGGGATTTGAACTCACGCCTTTTCTCTCAGAGACAGAAATTCTATCACTGCAACAGAAAGTTGCTCATAAAACGCGTATCTCTCCACCAAGGTCAAATCTAATTATGGGCAATCCATTAAAATTAGAACAATAAATTAGAATAATAAAAATTGCAGTCTGGTATAAGAACAGATGCAGAGAGATGATCGCAAATACACACGTAATGACACATATATGGGCTCTCACCTAAAGACACATATTTATGTGCACACTTCAATGTGCATATAGATAAGATGTCACACACACATACTCGCATAGAGCCACACATGCAAGTGGTACTTGAACACTCACCTAAGCTCATACAAAAACTCACATACACCGAAAGAAAATCATTTGCACAAATGAACAGGGGTACTCACACATAACCATGAGAAACATAGACACATGGTAACACACAAATGGGCATGAATGCATATACAGCACAATACGTACAGACATACACACATGAACACAGATACAAATTCTGAAAAATGTCCTCCCACATGTCAACTCACACAGGCACATAAGTGCACAGAGATAAATATTAATATCATTATTTTCCCATTTTCAGAATTACAAACATACGATGACAGAGGCAGCTTAATTAGTTATTTTTAAACCTCATTGATCAGCATGTATACAATATCACACGAAC
>NW_025208376.1:0-14501 GCF_004010195.1 Chiloscyllium plagiosum | reverse complement strand
CCTCCTGCATAGCCTGTTCATAGCCTCCTCCATAGCCTGGACATAGCCTGCTCCATAGCCTGTTCAAAGCCTGCTCCATAGCCAGTTCATAACCTGCTCCATAACCTGCTCCGTAGCCTGATCCATAGCCTGTTCATAGCCTGTTCATAACCTGCTCCATTTCCTGCTCCATAGCCTGTTCTTCGCCTGTTCATAGCCTCCTCAATAGCCTGTTCATAGCCTCCTCCATAGCCTGTTCATAGCCTGCTCCATAGCCTGTTCAAAGCCTGTTCACAGCTTGCTCCATAGCCTGGTCCACAGCCTACTCCATAGCCTGTTCAGAGCCTGCTCCATAGCCTGTTCGTAGCCTGCTGCATTGCCTGTTCATAGCCTACTCCATAGCCTGTTCATAGCCTACTCCATAGCCTGCTCATAGCCTGTTCATAGCCTGTTAATAGCCTATTCCATAGCCTGCTCCATTGCCTCTTCATAGCCTGCTCCATAGCTTGTTCATAGCCTGCACATAGCCTTCTCCATAGCCTGTTCATGGCCTGTTCATAGCCTGCTCCAAAGCCTACTCCATTGCCTCTTCATAGCCTGTTCATAGCCTGCTCCATAGCCTGCTGCATAGACTGCTCCATAGCTTTTTCATACCCTGCACATAGCCTTCTTCATAGCCTGCTCCATAGCCTGCTCATAGCCTGTTCATAGCCTGTTCATACCCTGCACATAGCATTCTTCATAGTCTGCTCCATAGCCTGTTCATAGCCTGTTCATGGCCTGTTCATAGCCTACTCCATAGCCTGCTCCATTGCCTGTTGATAGCCTGCTCTTTAGCCTGCTGCATAGCCATCTCCATAGCCTGTTCATAGCCTGCTCCATAGCCTGATCATAGCCTGCTCCATCGCCTACTCCATAGCCTGTTCATAGCCTGCTCCATAACCTGCTCCATAGCCTGCGCCAAAGCCTACTCCCTAGCCTGTTCATAGCCTGCTCCATAGCCTACTCATATCCTGTTCATAGCCTGTTCATGACCTACTCCATAGCCTGTTCATAGCCTACTCCATAGCCTGCTCCATAGCCTGCTCCATAGCCTACTCCATAGCTTGTTCATAGCCTGCTCATAGCCTAATCCATAGCCTGCTCCATAGTCTGTTCATAGCCTGTTCATTTCCTACTCAATAGCGTGGTCATAGCATGTTCATAGTCTGTTCATAGCCTACTCCATAGCCTGTTCATAGCCTACTCCATAGCCTGCTCCATATCCTGCTCCATAGCCTACTCCATAGCTTGTTCATAATCTGATCATCGCCTACTCCATAGCCTGCTCCATAGCCTGTTCATAGCCTGCTCCATAGCCTGCTCCATAGCCTGCTCATAGCATAGCCTGTTCATTGCCTACTCCAGAGCCTGCTCCATAGCCTGTTAATAGTGTGCTCATAGCCTGTTCATAGCCTGCTCATAGCCTGCTCCATAGCCTGTTCATTGCCTACTCCATAGCCTGCTCCACGGCCTACTCCATAGCATGCTCCATAGCCTGTTCATAGCCTGTTCATAGCCTAATCCATAGCTTGCTCATAGCATGTTCATAGCCTGTTCATAGCCTACTCCATAGCCAGTTCATAGCCTACTCCATAGCCTGCTCCATATCCTGCTCCATAGCCTACTCATAGCCTACTCCATAGCCTGTTCATAGCCAGCTCCATAGCCCACTCGATAGCCTGCTCATAGCCAGCTCCATAGCTTACTCCATAGCCTACTCCATAGCCTGCCCATAGCCTACTCCATAGCCTGTTCATAGCCTGTTCATAGCCTTCTCCATAGCCTATTAATAACCTGTTCATAGCCTATGCTATAACCTGTTCATAGTCTGTTCATAGCCTGTTCATAGCTTACTCAATAGCCTGCTCCATAGCCTACTCCATAACCTGTTAATTGCCTGCTCCATAGCCTGCTCATTGTCTGTACATAGCCTGTTCATAGCCTATTCCATTGCCTGTTCAGAGTCTACTCCATAGCCTACTCCATAGCCTGCCCATAGCCTACTCCATAGCCTGTTCATAGCCAGCTCCATAGCCCACTCGATAGCCTGCTCATAGCCAGCTCCATAGCTTACTCCATAGCCTACTCCATAGCCTGCCCATAGCCTACTCCTCCATAGCCTGCTCCATAGCCTGTTAATAACCTGTTCATAGCCTATGCCATAGCCTGTTCATAGCCTGCTCATAGCTTACTCAATAGCCTGCTCCATAGCCTACTCCATAACCTGTTCATTGCCTGCTCCATAGCCTGCTCATTGCCTGTTCATAGCCTGTTCATAGCCTACTCCATTGCCTGTTCGGAGTCTACTCCATAGCCTACTCCATAGCCTGTTCATATCCTGTTCATAGTCTGCTCCATAGCCTGTTGATAGCCTGCTCCATAGCCTGTTCATAGCCTGATCATAGCCTGCTCCATAGCCTGCTCCATAGCCTGTTCATAGCCTTCTCCATAGCCTGCTCCATAGCCTGTTCATAGCCTGCTCCATAGCCAGTTCATAACCTGCTCCATAGCCTGCTCCGTAGCCTGATCCATAGCCTGTTCATAGCCTGTTCATAACCTGCTCCATTGCCTGCTCCATAGCCTGTTCTTAGCCTGTTCATAGCCTCCTCCATAGCCTGTTCATAGCCTCCTCCATAGCCTGTTCATAGCCTGCTCCATAGCCTGTTCAAAGCCTGTTCACAGCTTGCTCCATAGCCTGGTCCACAGCCTATTCCATAGCCTGTTCAGAGCCTGCTGCATTGCCTGTTCATAGCCGACTCCATAGCCTGTTCATAACCGACTCCATAGCCTGCTCCATAGCCTGTTAATAACCTGTTCATAGCCTATGCCATAGCCTGTTCATAGCCTGTTCATAGCCTGTTCATAGCTTACTCAATAGCCTGCTCCATAGCCTACTCCATAACCTGTTCATTGCCTGCTCCATAGCCTGCTCATTGCCTTTTCATAGCCTGTTCATAGCCTACTCCATTGCCTGTTCAGAGTCTACTCCATAGCCTACTCCATAGCCTACTCCATAGCCTGCTCATAGCCCGCTCCATCGCTAACTCCATAGCCTGTTCATAGCCTACTCCATAACCTGCTCCATAGCCTTTCCATAGCCTACTCCATAGCCTGTTCATAGCCAGCTCCATAGCCTGCTCCATAGCCTACTCCATTGCCTGCCCATAGCCTACTCCATAGCCTGTTGATAGCCTGCTCCATTGCCTGCTCATTGCCTACTCCATAGCGTGCTCCATAGCCAGCTCCATAGCCTGCTCCATCGCCTACTCCATAGCTTACTCCATAGCCTGCTCCATAGCCTGTTCATAGCCTGTTCATTTCCTACTCAATAGCGTGCTCATAGCATGTTCATAGCCTGTTCATAGCCTACTCCATAGCCTGTTCAGAGCCTACTCCATAGCCTGCTCCATAGCCAGCTCCATAGCCTACTCCATAGCTTGTTCATTACCTGATCATCGCCTACTCCATAGCCTGCTCCATAGCATGTTCATAGCCTGTTTATAGCCTACTCCATAGCCTGCTCCATAGCCTGTTTATAGCCTGCTCCATAGCCTGCTCCATAGCCTGCTCATAGCATAGCCTGTTCATTGCCTACTCCAGAGCCTGCTCCAAAGCTTGTTCATAGTGTGCTCATAGCCTGTTCATAGCCTGCTCATAGCCGGCTCCATAGCCTGTTCATTTCCTACTCCATAGCCTGCTCCATAGCCTACTCCATAGCCTGCTCCATAGCCTGTTCATAGCCTGTTCATAGCCTGTCCATAGTCTACTCCATAGCCAGTTCATAGCTTACTCCATAGCCTGCTCCATATCCTGCTCCATAGCCTACTCATAGCCTGTTCATAGCTTGTTCATAGCCTACTCCATTGCCTGTTCATAGCCTACTCCATAGCCTGCTCCATTGCCTGTTCATAACCTACTCCATAGCCTGCTCCATATCCTGCTCCATAGCCTACTCCATAGTCTGTTCATAGCCTGCTTCATAGCCAGCTCCATAGTCTTCTCCATAGCCTGTTCATAGCCTACTCCATAGCCAGCTCCATTGCCTGTTCATAACCTACTCCATAGCCTGCTCTATAACCTGTTCATAGCCTATTGATAGCCTGCTCTATAGCCGGCTGCATAGCCTACTCCATAGCCTGTTCATAGCCTACTCCATAGCCTGTTCATAGCCTGCTCATAGCCCACTCCATAGCCTACTCCTCAGCCTGTTCTTAGCCTACTCCATAGCCTGTTCAGAGCCTGCTCCAAAGCCTACTCCATTGCCTGTTCAGAACCTATGCCATAGCCTGTTCATAGCCTGTTCATAGCCTGCTCATAGCCTTCTCCATAGCCTGCTCCATAGCATGTTCATAGCCTGCTCCATAGCCTGTTTATAGGCTACTCCATAACCTGCTCCATAGCCTGCTCCATAGCCTAGTCCATAGCCTGTTCATAGCCTGCTCCACAGCCTGCTCCATAGCCTACTCTTAGCCTGTTCATAGCCTGTTCATAGCCTGCTCCATAGCCTGTTCATAGCCTGCTCCATAGCCTTCTCCATAGCCTGCTCCATAGCCTGTTCATAGCCTGCTCCATAGCCTGCTCATACCCTTCTCCATAGCCTACTCCATAGCCTGTTCATAGTCTGCTCATAGCATTTTGATAGCCTGCTCCATAGCCTGTTCCATAGCCTACTCCATAGCCTGCTCCATAGCCTGTTCATAGCCTGATCATTTCCTACTCCATAGCCTGCTCAATGCATGTTCAAAGCCGGTTCATAACCTGCTCCATAGCCTGCTCCGTAGCTTGTTCATAACCTGCTCATAGCCTACTCCATAGCCTGCTCCATAGCCTGTTCATAGCCTGTTCATAGCCTACTCCATAGCCTACTCCATAGCCTGTTCACAGCCTGTTCAAAGCCTGCTCCATAGCCTGCTCCATAGCTTGTTCATAGCCTGCACATAGCCTGCTCCATAGCCTGTTCATAGCCTGTTCATGGCCTGTTCATAGCCTGCTCCAAAGCCCGATCCATAGCCTACTCATAGCCTGTTCATAGCCTGTTAATAGCCTACTCTACAGCCTGCTCCATTGCCTGTTGATAGCCTGCTCTATAGCCTGCTGCATAGCCTACTCCATAGCCTGTTCATAGCCTACTCCATAGCCTGTTCATAGCCTTCTCCACAGCCTGCTCCATAGCCTGTTCATAGCCTGTTCATGGCCTGTTCATAGCCTGCTCCAAAGCCTGATCCATAGCCTACTCCATAGCCTGTTCATAGCCTACTCCATAGCCTGCACACAGCCTGCTCCATAGCCTGTTCATAGCCTGTTCATGGCCTGCTCATAGCCTGCTCCAAAACCTGACTGTAGCCTACTCATAGCCTGTTCATAGCCTGTTAATAGCCTACTCCATAGTCTGCTCCATTGCCTGTTGATAGCCTGCTCTATAGCCTGCTGCATAGCCCATTCTCCATAGCCTGTTCATAGCCTACACCATAGCCTTTTCATTGCTTGCTCCATAGCCTGCTCCATAGCCTGCTCATAGCCTGCTCCATAGTATGTTCATAGCCTTCTCCCTAGCCTGCTCATTGCCTACTCCATAGCCTGTTCAGAGCCTGCTCCATAGCCTACTCCATTGTCTGTCCATAGCCTGTTCATAGCCTACTCCATAGCCTGCTCATAGCCTGCTCCATAGCCTGCTCCATAGCCTACACCATAGCGTGTTCATAGCCTGCTTCATAGCCTGCTCATAGCCTGTTCATAGCCTGTTCATAGCCTACTCCATAAACTGTTCAGAGCCTGCTCCATAGCCTACTCCATAGCCTGTTCATAGCCTACTCCATAGCCTGTACAGAGCCTGCTCCATAGCCTACTCCATTGCCTGTTCATACCCTGCTCCATAGCCTGTTCATAGCCTACTCCATAGCCTGCTCCATAGCCTGCTCATAGCCCGCTCCATCGCCTACTCCATAGCCTGTTCATAGCCTGCTCCATAGCCTACTCATATCCTGTTCATAGCCTGTTCATAACCTACTCCATAGCCTGTTCATAGTCTGCTCCATTGCCTACTCCATAGCCAGCTCCATAGCCTGCTCCATAGCCGACTCCCTAGCCTGCCCATATCCTACTCCATAGCCTGCTCATAGCCAGTTCCGTAGCCTGCTCCATAACCTGCTCCATAGCCTGCTCCATCGCCTACTCCATAGCCTGCTCCATCGCCTACTCCATAGCCTGTTCATTGCCTGCTCCATAGCCTCCCCATAGCCTGCTCCATAGCCTGTTCATAGCCTACTCCATAGCCAGCTCATAGCCTGCTCCATAGCCTGCTCCATAGCCTTCTCCATAGCCTGTTCAGAGCCTGCTCCATAGCCTACTCCATTGCCTGTTCATAGCCTGTTCAATAGCCTGTTCATAGCCTACTCCATTGCCTGTTCATAGCCTACTCCATAGCCTACTCCATAGCCTGCTCATAGCCTGCTCATAGCCCGCTCCATCGCCTACTCCATAGCCTGTTCCTAGCCTACTCTATAACCTGCTCCATAGCCTGCTCCATAGCCTACTCCATAGCCTGTTCATAGCCTGTTCATAGCCTGTTCCTAGCCTACTCTATAACCTGCTCCATAGCCTGCTCCATAGCCTACTCCATAGCCTAATTCATAGCCTGTTCAGAATCTGCTCAATAGCCTAATCCATTGCCTGTTCATAGCCTGCTCAATAGCCTGTTCATAGCCTACTCCATTACCTGTTCATAGCCTACTCCATAGCCTACTCCATAGCCTGCTCAGAGCCTGCTCCATAGCCTACTCTATAGCCTGCTCATAGCCTGCTCATAGCCCGCTCCATCGCCTACTCCATAGCCTGTTCCTAGCCTACTCTATAACCTGTCCATAGCCTTGCTCCATAGCCTACTCCATAGCCTGTTCATAGCCTGTTCATAGCCTGTTCCTAGCCTACTCTATAACCTGCTCCATAGCCTGCTCCATAGCCTACTCCATAGCCTAATTCATAGCCTGTTCAGAATCTGCTCAATAGCCTACTCCATTGCCTGTTCATAGCCTACTCCATAGCCTGTTCATAGCCTGCTCCATAGCCTACTCCATAGCCTGCTCATAGCCAGTTCCATAGCCTGCTCCATAGCCTACTCCCTAGCCTGCCCATAGCCTACTCCATAGCCTGTTCGTAGCCTATTCGTAGCCTGTTCATAGCCTATTCCATAGCCTGCTCCATATAGCCTGTTCATGACCTGTTCGTAGCCTACGCCATTGCCTGTTCATAGCCTGTTCATAGCCTGCTCATAGCTTACTCCATAGCCTGTTCATAGTGTGCTCATAGCCTGTTCATAGCTAGCTCCATAGCCTGTTCGTAGCCTACTCCATAGCCGACTCCATAGCCTGTTCATAGCCTGCTCCATAGCCTGCTCATTGCCTGTTCATAGCCTGTTCATAGCCAACTCCATAGCCAGTTCTGACCCTGCTCCATAGCCTACTCCATTGCCTGTTCATAGCCTGTTCCATAGTCTGTTCATAGCCTACTCCATAGCTTGCTCATAGCCTGCTCATAGCCCGCTCCATCGCCTACTCCATAGCCTGTTCATAGCCTGTTCATAACCTACTCCATAGCCTGTTCATAGTCTGCTCCATAGCCTACTCCATAGCCTGCTCATAGCCAGCTCCATAGCCTGCTCCATTGCCTACTCCCTAGCCTGCCCATAGCTTACACCATAGCCTGTTCATAGCCTGTTCATAGCCTACTCCATAGCCTGCTCCATAGCCTGTTCATAGCCTGTTCATAGCCTGCTCATAGCTTACTCATTAGCCTGTTCATAGTGTGCTCATAGCCTGTTCATAGCTTGCTCCATAGCCTGTTCATTGCCTGCTCCATAGCCTGTTCATTGCCTACTCCATAGCCTGCTCCATAGTCTGTTCATAGCCTGTTCATAGCCTACTCCATAGCCTGTTCATAGCCTACTTCATAGCCTGCTCCATAGCCTGTTCATAGCCTGTTCATAGCCTGCTCATAGCTTACTCATTAGCCTGTTCATAGTGTGCTCATAGCCTGTTCATAGCTTGCTCCATAGCCTGTTCATTGCCTGCTCCATAGCCTGTTCATTGCCTACTCCATAGCCTGCTCCATAGTCTGTTCATAGCGTGTTCATTAGCCTACTCCATAGCCTGTTCATAGCCTACTTCATAGCCTGCTCCATAGCCTACTCTATAGCCTGTTGATAGCCTGTTCATAGCCTGCTCCATTGCCTGTTCATAGCCTGCTCCATAGTTTATTCATAGCCTCATAATTTGAGAATGATCTCTTTATTTTTGTTTTCTGACAGTTAACCAATTTTCAATCTACGTTAGCATCTTCGCCCAAACCTCATGCCTTTTAATTTTTGCCAACCCTCTGTGTCAAAATTTTATCAAAGCCTTTTGAAAATCCATGCTTGTCCCTTATAGACTGAATGTAACATTCTCAAAAAACCTGATAAGGTTTCTAAAACATTTTCCCTCTATAAATCCATGTCTATGTGCAAACACCAATTTTTTTTATTATCCAGTGACACACATCCTTTCTAATAGGATCCTAGTATTTTCTCTGCTGCCAGATGCCTATTTGCTCCCTCCCTTGTTTATTTAGCAACATCTTTCCAATTTTCAGAAACAGTTTCAGAGTTCATGGCATTTTGTAAGATGATCACTATCTCTGTAGCTATTTCTTTGAACTCTCCAGAGTGAAGGTCAAGTGGTCCTGGGAATTCCTCAGCTTGCAGTCAATTAATTTTTCGAATACTACTTGGTTATTGAGACAAATTGCTTTCAGTTCCCCTGTTTCACTAGACCCTTGGATGTTAACTATTCACAGGTACTTTCAGATTGACACCTATCCAGAACTTGAAAAAGTGTTTTCGCTATTTTTAAGGGAGACTACAAAGTTGGACATGACAAGAAGGAGAGGTCTGAAAAAACAATGCATTATTTCACACATATAAATATTTGTCAAGGCAGGAAATAATTCCAGAGGACAGACAGACAGTTCCTTTTTTTAAAAAGGTCAAAAGCAAGTTTAGGGAACAAAAGAAAGGTTAGCTTTAAATTGGTAATTGGCTGTATTTTGCAGCCACAATGAAGAAGCATTTAGAGTAACTGACAGCTGCGTGCAGCTTCCTGCCATTGCATGACTGATCCAGCAGAGTACCAGGAGTCAGTGGCTTATGTGAGCAGGATAAACAACCACTCCTCAACCAGTCAGCAGCATCTGCTCATGGTGAGACAGCATTCAAACATGTACAGAAACCTGAAATTTTTGTTGTGTGTCATGTTGTGACCTTTTAAACCAACTTCTTCCAAGCTTCCTGAATCAGTGGGGAAGCAAGTATAATAGCACTCACATCTATTTATTTCAGTGCAACTGTATAACAAGGCCCTATGAAAATCAGAGTTGTTGCATTGTAAAGGTCTTTAAACAATGTAAGGAACTGGAGCTGAAGGCAACATCATGGGTGGAACATAGAACATAGAACATAGAAGAATACAGCGCAGTACAGGCCCTTCGGCCCTCGATGTTGCGCCGATCCAAGCCCACCTAACTTACACTAGCCCACTATCCTCCATATGCCTATCCAATGCCCGCTTAAATGTCCATAATGAGGGAGAGTCTACCACTGCTACTGGCAGGGCATTCCATGAACTCACGACTCGCTGAGTAAAGAACCTACCCCTAACATCTGTCTTATACCTACCCCCCCTTAATTTAAAGCTATGCCCCCTTGTAATAGCTGACTCCAAACGTGGAAAACATTATAGAGGTCTGAGGGACATGAACCAATCCAAGACAAGAAATCTGGGAAAGACTATTCCCGATGTCAGGAGAGTCACGCTACATCTATTAGACTTTTCACAAGCACTGTGGTAGTTGGCAGCAACAAGTTGCCAATTAAAAGGGATTATTGTATGTCAAACATCTTACTGATGGCCCAACATTAATACTAAGCTTTCTATGTTACTTGCCAAACAAGCAAGGAGACTGAAGCAGGACCTGGCAAATACACTAAACAAAAGAAAACAAAGAACTGTGGATGCTGGAAGGGTTTTGAAGAACAGTTATTGGGTCTGAACTGTTAACACTACTTTCTCTCCACAGCTGCTGTCAGACCTACTGAGATTTTACAGTAATTTCTCTTTTAGTTCCTGGCAAATACACTTTCCAACTTGTTCTGAATGACATCTATGTTGGACACCAAACACCGAAATGTCAGGGCACTATGGTCACCACACACACCCCATGTCCATGGATATTTGCATTCAGTATCTGCCAATCTCTAAGAACTCTCGTGGTACTCTCATAGCACATCTCTGATGCACTTAGGGCACCGCTGAACCTCAATGCTGCAGCAGGAACTATCATAGTAATACTGCAAAGATACTTGATACTCAGAGACATAGCCCTAGCTCATGGACTAGAGCATGCTGCATTTCAAGCTTTTTGTCCATTGTCATAGTGCACATTTATTCTGAGTATACCTGGATGCTCGCCTTGTATTGCCTTTTTGTACCCTGCACCCTCAAACAGAGATATGAGACTCAGATTACTTTTGTTTTGTTGCGCTATTTAGCGCAGACACGAGGAAGCTTGTTGTGGCTGCCGGCATAACTCAGCCAAGTCAAGAGGGATAGCTTCAGTCAAGGGTCCCAGCAAAATAAGTCAAGGCCAGTCTACCAGCCCAGGGGATTAGGAACGGTCAGTCAGTCAATTGTGGCTTTTCAAATGTGGGGTGAAAAGCTGAATTTTGCACAATGCACCACCCATCTTGGACTTACAGCCCTATGTGGCATTGCTTTCCAGCTGGAATGAGAGAGAAAAACAGTTCTTAAAGAAGATGAAAGTGGATGGCATAACTGTTACTTTTGGTGCAGGTAAGGAGGTACCCTGAATAAATGACAAAAGCATTAAAGAGGGAAATGCAGGGTTACTTCTGTTGGGGGTTGGGATGGATAAGCGAGGAATGACACTGCAAGCATTAGTGAGAATGGTAGAGCATAACCATTGTGCAAGGTGGCTGCAGATAGAGTGAGTCTGAGGTATTGAAGTGGAGATGTTGGCACATCCATAAGTAGCATCATTGACTTTCTTTCTTTGGAACTGTCTGAGAGTGTTTTAACCCCAGACCAGGCTGGAATGATTTGGTGTTGTGGCCTCCTTTGCTAATTCCTAGGAGAAGAGGAAGTCATGCCTCTGCATCAGCCCATTCAGCAATTCCTCCAAGTTTCCCTTGACTACCACATCAAGAGAAATGTCAGGAACTGTGTAGTGCAGCTCCAGACCAGGTAATGTTTTCCAGCTTTGAAAGATGGCAGCGTGCAAGAAATGCCAATGAACTGTGGGATGTTTGCTGAGTGGTGAGTTTTTCTGGGAACAACATATGGTAAGATGGATCAGGAATTGAATGTATGAAATTCAATGTAAGAACAGGATACGAGGTTAATGAATTGAGTTTGGTAAGGTAGAGTGTGGAAATTCATTAGGCTTTGTAGCAGAAATCCCTCCAAAAACTTGGACTTAGCTAAAAAATGTAAATTTCAGCCACGTTTCAATGCTTCCTCTCTCAGCTGAAATGGCCCAAAGGGAGATTTTATTTCCTGTGCAAGGGAGGAAGAAGTTTATTTTGTGGCTGGAAAACCATTCAGGAAGACAGCAGGAAGAGAGGGGTGCTTGCTCCTGGATCCAATTCTAAAAGAACTTTAATGACTGTATCAGAGTAGGAAATATGAATGGTCCAGCAATTAAATTATGCCCTCATGAGTGAATTACCTAAACCTTTTCACTCTGTCTTCCGAACCCCTCAGTGCATCACACCTCACACCAAAATATTTTATAGATGTATTCATCCCTGTTTGTCAATGTATGGCCTCACAGTCCCATCTGACTATCCACTATTAACTCTCAGTCTTGTCTTGATGCAATGTCACATCTATTCTTCTTCACAGTGGAATTCCACAGATGTTGCTTTTCAATCTTTCAAACATTTTCCATTTTTCAGACTCATTGGTCTCCTGTTTCCATCCTTGCTGGAGAATAGAGTACAGAACATATGGCAGAGAACCAAGGATTTGGGTTGTTTTTTTTATTATTAGATTAGATTAGATTCCCTACAGTATGGAAACAGGCCATTTGGCCCAACAAGTCCACACCGACCCTCCGAAGAGTAACCCACCCAGACACATTTCCCTCTGATTAATGCACCTAACACCTAATTTAGTATGGCCAATTTACCTAACCTGCTCATCTTTGGTTTGTGGGAGGAAACCGGAGCACACTCATGCAGACACGGGGAGAATGTGCAAACTCCACACAGACAGTCACCCAAGGCTGGAATCGAACCCAAGGTCCTGGTGCTGTGAGGCAGCACTGTGCCACCGTGCTGCCCTATTTTTTTCTTGGTATGGTGGCTCAGTGGTTAGCACTGATGCATGAGATCCATATTTGTGTGGATTTCTTCTGGTTGTTCCGGTTTCATACAAAACTCCAAAGATGTGCAGGTTAAGTAGATTGGTTGTGCTAAATTAGGGAAACATTCTTCTGCCTCCACCATATCTGCTCCCAGGAGAACCAGTTCCACCATAGAACACACCAGATGGTCTCCTTCTTTAAAGACCGCAATTTCCCTTCCCACGTGGTTGAAGATGTCCTTCAACTCATCTCATCCACATCTCACACCTCCACCCTCAAACCCCACCCCTCAACTGTAACAAGGACAGAACGCCCTTGGTGCTCACCATCCACCCTACCAACCTTCATATAATCCGCATCATCCGCCGACATTTCCACCACCTCCAAATGGACCCCACCACCAGGGATATATTTCCCTCCCCACCCCTTTCCACCTTCCGCAAAGACCGTTCCCTCTGTGGCTACCTGGTCAGGTCCACGCCCCCCTACAACCCTCTAGGCACCATCCTTTGCCACCGCTGGAAATGCAAAACTTGCGCCCACACCTCCGCCCCTCCCCCCCATCTCCACCAAGGCCCCAAAGGAGCCTTCCATATCCATCAAAGTTTCACCTGCACCTCCACCAATGTCATTTATTGTATTCGTTTCTCCCGATGAGGTCTCCTCTACATTGGGGAGACTGGATGCCTTCTCGCAGAGCACTTTAGGGAACATCTCCGAGACACCCGCACCAATCAACCCCACCACCCTCTGGCCCAACATTTCAACTCCCCCTCCCACTCCGCTGAGGACATGCAGGTCCTGGGCCTCTTCCACTGCCACTCCTTCACTACCCGGCGCCTGGATGAAGAATGCCTCAACTTCCGCCTTGGAACACTTCAATTCCAGGACATCAATGTGGACTTCACCAGTGTCCTCATTTCCCCTCCCCCCACCTTACCCCAGTTCCAACATTCCAGCTCAGCACCATCCTCATGACCTGTCCTACTTGCCAATCTCCCTTCCCAACTATCCACTCCACCCTCCTCACTGAACTATCAACTTCATCCCCACCCCCATCTACCCATTGTACTCTTTGCTATCTTCCTCCACCCTCTTCTCTGACCTATCACGATCATCCCCACACCCATCCACCTATTGTACTCTTTGGGCTACCTTCTCCCCCGCCCCACCTCCCTCATTGAAGATGGACATATGGGTGTCTCCCAGCAATACAATTGATCCTACACAGCATATAACACTTATTCATGTTGACTTGACGACAGCAGCCACTGATGGATGATTACATGTACAATCATAACTTAGCACCTTCTTAACTTGACAATTATGATTTATATATTTCTTGTCCCCCAGATTATTCAAGTGTCTCACAATATGTGTGCAGGAGCAAGGCAAAACCTCTTCAGAGGAGATAAATTGTTACTAGACTCATAAACACCATATAGCAGTTCAGATTTATGTGCCTTGGTGGACTGCTAAGATAGTTTTGTTGTCATACAGTGACACAGACATCACAATTGAGCAGGAGCGATTTGACATAACTGTGCAGAACCTTTCATTTTCCATTCAGTTGGACAGAGATTCCGATGCCCAAGGACCATTCACAAAATAGGCTACTCTGCAGGAGTATATGTCTTTTCTGTCAGTCTTTATAGCTACACTGAGCCCAATTGGAGAAATCTACACTTGGCATGTCTGCCATGGTATCTCAGATCGTCTTGACATGTTTATGTTATAGGAAAGAATAGCTGCATGAAATATTTGACACAACTCTATCTCTCACTAATCACTAGAATATTTAGAACACCACCTTACAGACAATTGGAGAAAAGTCAGTGCCTCACTGATGTGCAGCAGAGTACTCTCCTTTGTCTAGCAAAGGAATGCAAGCAAATCCTGCAGGCAAAGGTGAAGAAAGATAGAAAGGAAATGGAACTCTGTTCAAAGAGCTCCGGATTCCCTTTGCGATTAAAACTTGCATTCTGCCTCTTTTTATGATGGCAAAACCTGTCTGAAATCAAAACAGTCATTGACAAGGTCCTAACAGACTTCAAAATGCAGAGATA
>NW_025208375.1:0-14498 GCF_004010195.1 Chiloscyllium plagiosum | reverse complement strand
AGACAGATGGAAAGGGAGAGAGGCAGTCAGAAAGAGGAACAGTGTAAGAGAATGGAAGAGTCAGACAGAGGGAAAGAATTGGAAACTGGGAGGACCATCCATTTACGACATTGGATGGGAGACTAGCCGTTCCAGCGCAACACAACAGTGCCGTCGTCCATGCACTTCCATTGGCTGGAGGACCAGCCATCCCTCTGACCATCCAGACACATCCTCGACAGCTCCAACAGCAATGATGCTGATCCACTCGAACATGCGCTGATCACCCAGAAAGCCTGGTACCGCAGACAGACCAGTTTCCTTCTCCCCAGGAACTCTGGATTTGTCAGCATCATAATACAGAATTAGGAACCTGATCATGAGAATTAATCAGATGAAGGTTGAATTCGAAGAAATATGACTCTACACTTTCAGAGCTGCAGGTGTATATTCAGTAAAGGAGCAAAAAATTGTCTGGAATAGAAAAACACACGTCGGAGAAACTGAGGAGGTGAAGCTGCAGGTTTCCAATTCACCGACTGTCTGTCAGGAATGACAATATTTCTGTGTATTATCATGGTAGATTCTGCTGTTGTTTATGTTTTGATCGGAAATGGACAAAGTTGTTTGCAAATTTGACACGGGGTCCCACTGGGTATTATTGTGCCCTCGCAGTGCCAGGGCTCTGGATTCTATTCCATCCTATGACAACTGTCTTTGAGGAGTTTGCACATTCTCCCCGCGCCTCCGTGGGTTTCCTCACACAATCCAGAGATGGGCAGATGAGAAGAATTAGCCATGCTAAATTGCCCATTGTGTTCAGGGATGACTAGGTTTGGGGCGTTTGTCAGGTGTAAAAATAGGTAATGGTGTTTGGTGGCTTACTTTTCGTTGAGTCACTGTCGAGTTGTTGGGCCAACGGGCCTGCAAACACAGAATTCACCACATGGCAAAATCCGTTTTGTGTTGAAAGATGTGGCCTTGGAAAAACACAGCGAGTCAGTCAGCATGCGAGGAGAGTTTACGTCTCGGGCATAAGCCCGAGGAATGTCAAATGCTGTGCCATTTCTATCGGCATCCTTTTTAATGCTATCTTTCCAGTATCTGCAGTCCTCTCGTTGTCCTGGTATAGTCTATCTCCACAAGCAGAGTACGAAACCGCCCTGATTTTTAACCATTTTGAGTGATATTTTCTGATTGCAATTCGCCCTCTCTTTCCCTTCCACTTTGTTACTTTACAAACTCAACTTCTCATCATTGTAATCTGAAAAACAATCAAGGCCAGGATTATACAATTAATGGGAAGCATTTTTGTCGTATTGCAGAACAGAGGGATAATGGATCCCAGTGAAAAAATTGCTGAAGTTTGCCCCACAGGGTAGTAAGAAGAGGCGTCCAGTACGTTCGCCTCATGGTTCAGTCCTTTGAGTGTCGGAGTTGGGAAGTTACGTTGGGATTGCCTAGACATTGGTGAGGCTCTGCAGGTACCCTGTCTCTATCTGGATGAAAGGCTTTTGCCCGAAACGTCGATTTTCCTGCTCCTCGGATGCTGCCTGACCTGTTCTGCTTTTCCATCACCATTCTAATGTTGTCTTTGGTGAAACCTATTCTGGAAGAAAAAGTGTTCAGTTGCCATCGTCCTGTTTTAGGAAGGAAATTATAGCAATGAGAGAGTTCAGAAGTCATCTATTCACTGGAGTATAGGAGGTTGAGAGGCGATCTTCAATAATTTTACAAAATTAATTAGGCACAAAAAAGTGTTAATGGTACAGTCCTTTCCCGAGAATGAGGGATGTGAAGATTAGGTTCACACAATTTAAAGATGAGAAGAGACAGACCCTTTAAAAAGGCACGAGAGGCACTTTTCACACAGATCACTTCACGTGTGGAATGAATTTCCCGAGGAAGTGGAGGTTGTGGGTGCAATTACTACCTTTAAAGACATTGGAATAATTGCCTGAAAGGGAAAGATTTGGAGAGACATGGTCCCGTAGGAGACAGATGGGAGTAGTTTAGGTTGGGGCTTTGTTTTGCACAGACTGGTTGGACAGTATGATCTAGTTCTCTGCTGTGTGACTACGATTCTATAAATTGAGAAAGTGACTGAATGATGTCTGGTCTCCATCTTCCTTCCATCTTATATGCAGCATCCGTTGATGTTTGGTGAGGAACTCATATTGTTGGCAGACATCGTGCTCCAATTGGACAACTGGCTAGATTGCAATCACGTTTACGTTCTATGCCAACGGTGAAAGAGTTCGAAATTTAATCACACTTTCAGGGGAAACTAAACCACACATGGAGCATGGATTGAATTATTGATAATGTTTAGGTAGTATGCCGGGATTAGAGAATGGCAACAGCATTGTTAATAGTTCAAATCTGCAAGATTGATTGTGAAGAAGAGAGACACGTAGCAAGGAAAAAACAAGTCAGACACACTGACCCACACACATACACACTCTCACACACACACATACACACACACACACACACACACACACACACACACACACACACACACACACACACACACACACACACACACACACATCACCATACCAACAGCGGAATGAGGAGTAAATTTGCTTGTTATAATGGGATGGCAGCATTCGGCAAGAATCGCAGGGAGGCCATTGAGCGGGAGTTGGGCTGTGACTGACGAATCTCTGAGCATTTCAGAACGTAAACAGCTTCTGTTCCACCTTTTCGTCCTGAATGTTTCACGAACGTTGGGCTGCTGAGTGTTTCTGAAGTCTCTGTCACTATCATGGCAATATAGATGAATTGAAACGCCCAGTGGATTTAAATTATATTGCTCCTTCTATCGCTTCCCCTTTTGCCCACTTCCCTGTTTCAGGAAGCAGGTTCTGGCCGCTCAGGTGGATTCGTAACTTTGGCCAACCTCTGTGCTGCTTTGCATGTAAAAAGCGCAGTTTGGTTTAGGGTGAAATTGGCAGATACTTCACCCACAATATGTGACAAGGCAGGATCTAATCTTTCTCCATCAGCAGGGAACCACACCGCCACCGTAAGACTTGGGTAGTTTCTTTGGAGCAGTGCAGATTGCGGAAACCTGACTGAGATATATAACATTATTAGGGACACCGACAAGGAAGACAGTAATTAATCTTTCAGCTTGGTGCTGGTATAGATCGATTGAAACGTGTAGGACGTTCTGAAGTGATGTAAATGCTGATTTTCTTTCACTTACGTAATTTGAATCTGAAATTCATTGTCTGGACGTGGATAGTAGAGGCAGAAAGCCTCATGGCACTTTATAATAAGTTTCATGCATATTTGTGATACCATGACAGACACAGCCATGGACGACTTGGTGGAAATAGCAGAAACTAGGTGAATGGTTCAGGTCGCCGGTTCAGGGCATTGAGAGGGGGAAGGGCAGTTTACAAAGGGAACGAGAGTTGGAAGGAGGGAGAGATTCACTCCTAAAATATTTCGAATTGCGAAACCGGGGGAATGCCAATTCGGAAACGAAGAGACAAATGAAGTGCTTGGATGTGGAGTGAATGGGGCATCAGTAACCCTGAATACAGAGAAAGGACAGTCATGAAGACACACAGAAACAGAGGAGCAGATGGAGAGCATTTTACCGGAGAAGAAGAGATTTTGTTTTCACTCAGAGAGTTGGAAGCCTGTGGAATGTTTTGCAACAGGAAACGGCTGAACTTAACGTGATTTTTGCATGTTTCTCCAAGGATCGAGTAATAGTTCAGACATCTGAAGGGATGAGAGTGTGTGGAAAGAAAACCGCAAGAGAGTATGGTATAGTGGAGCAGTCACACACATATCAGGGATTTCCACGTTTCTGAAGTAACCGAGGCAATGCGGAGGAACAAGGGACAACAGCAGTGTGTGGGAATCACTGCGAATGGAGTAGGGAAAGGTTCAGAGAATGGGTACAGTAGAGAGAGCTGCCGTTCTGCACTGTATCTGACCAGAGAGCAGTCACGCCCATCAAGGTCAATCAGCTATCACAAATCAGTTTTAAGAGTGTAATGGATAGCAGATCGCGCATTGCACACCACAATCCCCATTCTGCCAGGCGCTGGATCCGGACAAACATGTCTTGCACTGTGCGCTCCTGGCCATGGTGCAAGGTTCAGAAAGCTGCCAGCTCCGTGTATGTCGCTCAGTGAGCTAGGCGGGTTTGTGTTTCTTTCTTGTGGCTTTTACAGTGGAGTCATGTTGGTATGTGTTTAACATAAACCTGTCTCCCAACCCCTGGAATGAGTCTTGCTATTCGCTCTAAGTGTGAGGTAATCTTGCTTCCTCTGATCCTTCCTGATTTTCCTAATCCCAGTACCAGGTTTCAGGCTCCAGGGTCAGTGATGGGGGTAAGGTCTGCTTGAAAGTTTGTTTCTCTGTGGAGCAGTTTAAGCGTGAGTTTAGATGGTGAAGAAACTGCTGTGATTGGGACGATGGCTCTGCGAAATGAAAATGTGCTCATGAGAAGCGTTTGGGAATTTTCAGCTTCACCTCCAGTGATGACGCTGGGTCATTGATTCTGATGTTCTCGGCGACGTTGATAATAGCGATTCTCGTTCCTGCAGATTAGGAATTCAAACATCCTTTCAACTTCAGAAAAATGAGTAAGATTTGTTTGTAAGTGCAATAAAGGCTTTTGCGAATTGGCGAGTTTTGTAAAGCAAACACATTTGTCCTCACGATGATTCCATTCACTCTTTGTCTGCTCAGCTATTCAATGGGATCACCGCTGATCTGAGATATATAAACACCACTTGCATATTTTTCCTCCATTACTCGAACAGACAATGCCGTAATCAGGCACGTTATTCATTGCACGACTGGCCGTTTGCAAGGGAAGCCTTGCATGCTACAGAGATGTGATGATAATAGAGACATGAGCAATAGCATTCATGTTCATATGTCGAACAATCAATAAAGACAATCACTGTTAACTGCTTCATTCCAATGACCCTCCTCTTTGCGATTTGGCGAGTTTTGTAAAGCAAACACATTTGTCCTCACGATGTTTCCATTCACTCTTTGTCTGCTCAGCTATTCAATGGGATCACCGCTGATCTGAGATATATAAAAACCACTTGCATATTTTTCCTCCATTACTCGACATAAATTCAAGCCAAATCACAACATCATACATTCCCGATAAGTTTCTGAGGTTCAAATTACTTTAATGTGTGTTTTCAGGAAATCGAATGACAGGAAACGAGCTGAAAATCCCATCCTGCATTTTAACCCAACGCAGAGTCAGGCAGGTGAGGAACGTCACAGAGCGAAAACATTCCCTCTGTTTCTCTCTGCGCAGATGCTCGTCCACGAGTGGAATCTTTGCAGGATTTTTCACATAATTGAGACATTTTCCTACGACAGATACTATCTTAATCTACAAGCATGTGTCATGCTAAAAAAAATCACTTCAGATTAAAATAGCTGAGTATCTTTTCCTCGAAGCCTGTGTCCCAATGCTCCCTACTCCATCTCAATAGAAGCTCCTCCAAGTGTGGTTGGAGCTCCGAGCCTGATGTTCCAACGCTCCCTGCGCCATGTCAATAGAAGCTGCTCCTTTTGAGTTTGGAGCACCCAGATTGGTGTCCAAATGATACATGCTGAATGTCAGTAGAAGCTGCTCCAGGTGATTTAGGAGCTCACAGCCTGTTCGCCCAATGCTCCCTGCTCAATATAACGAGGAGCTGCTCCAGGTGAGGTTGTAGCTCTTAGGCTCAGTCTTTCACGCACCTGCAAACTGTCAGAGAAGGATTTCCCATTCCCCGATTGCATCTGTCGAGATACACATCTGTGCAATCATCTCCATCGCCATTGCTTGTAGTATTCTCGGTCTGCCCTTTGCAGTTTCCCTGACTCCGGGTCTGGCAATTGGAATATATGATCATCCGTAGCAGTGCGTATTCCGTTGAGTGAGGAAACTGGTGAAGTAATCGATATTAAATTACATTATTTATGAGAAATAGGTTTCCTCAATAATATGCCCTGCACCCTCCTCCTTTCACGTTTTGTAGAAATCTAACAATCGCAGTCTTCAAAAAAATCAGTGTGGGCTGAATCGTTAAATTCAGAGGCTGTGAAGATTCTGAGTTCACACATCACTGTCACTGGTTAGCAAGTATTCCTATTGTGCATGTGGTGTTGTTCCTGACATATCCGCTGACACTCTCCACATTGTTTTTTACATTTTGGTTTCCCATGTAGTATCGGGTATGTTGGTTTGCGTTGTGGCTGCCACAAAATCAGTTCGAATCTGGATGATGGAATATTCTGCTTTTACTCCAAGTACTTTGTGCTGAGCAAACGCTGGAAGGAATATTTTTTAATATGAAAACGTTTTTCGAGGTGATGGTTTTGCTCTTTGAAAGGCTCGCCCTCTCAAATCTCTGTGCTTCAAACTGACCCATTCTCAGAGATCTCCCTTCCTCAACAATAATATATCTCCTTTACATCACTCCTCCTATTTCACTGATGCAATGCACAATCTAACGCTCACATTGACACCGTTCAGTGTGTACTGCGGCGGTCACTGTTCCTGGGTGAACGTGCCAGAGTCCACCATCTGGACTTTCAAACATGTCCAACCATTTCCATGCCGCAGTTCTGAGATCAATCCACAAGGACCAGCTTTTCCTGACATGTATCAGAGATTATTAGAGCATCAGTCTCAGGAAAATGACGCAATGCAGTATTGAGCAGCAGATACTCTTTTGGAAAAAAAAAGCAATATCTTTGGTTTTCTGCATCTTTAATTTCAGTTGTTCATTCGCCGATGGCTTGCATATTTTGTGGAGTTGAAACTTCACGTTATAGCGTGGAGATGACAGCAATGAGAATGGTGCAGAAGAGATTGACACGAGTCCTGTCTATTTGAAGTGTTGCGATTGTGAAGATAGAATGGACAGACCGGGCTGTTTTTCTTGGAGCTGGGGAGATTGTCAGGAGTGACAGAGTCATAGAGTCAGAGAGATGTACAGCATGGAAACAGACCCTTAGATCCAACCTGTCCACGCCGAGCAGATATCCTACCACAATCTATTCCCACCTGTGAACACCGGGCCCTTATCCCTCCAAACCCTTTCTATTCATATACCCATCCATAATGCCTCTTAAATGTTGCAATTGTACCAGCCTCCACAACATCTACTGGCAGCTCATTCCATTCACGTACCATCCTCGGCGTGAAAAGGTTGCCCCTTCTCTCTATTTTAGATCTTTTCCCTTTCACCCGAAACCTATGCACTCCAGTTCTGGACACAACGGTCGCATGAAAAATACATTGTCTATTTAGAACATAGAACATAGAACATAGAAGAATACAGGGCAGTACAGGCCCTTCGGCCCTCGATGTTGTGCCGATCCAAGCCCACCTAACATACACTAGCCCACTATCCTCCATATGACTATCCAATGCCCGCTTAAATGCCCATATTGAGGGAGAGTGCACCACTGCTACTGGCAGGGCATTCCACGAACTCACGACTCGCTGAGTAAAGAACCTACACCTAACATCTGTCCTATACCTACCACCCCCCCCCCTTAATTTAAAGCTATGCCCCCTTGTAATAGCTGACTCCATACGTGGAAAAAAGATTCTCACTGTCGACCCTATCTAAACCCCTAATCATCTTGTACACCTCTATCAAGTCACCCCTAAACCTTCTTTTCTCCAATCAAAACAACCCCAAGTGCCTCAGCCTTTCCTCATACGATCTTCCTACCATACCAGGCAACATCCTGGTAAACCTCATAGGTTTAAGATATTAGGAGAAAAGTATAGAGGGGATGTCAGAGGAAGGTTCTTTACACAGATCTATGTCCCGCTGTAACCTGCCACATCCTTCCTCACTGTCAACAACTTCTCCGACTTTCGTATCATCCGCAAACTTTCTCACCCAACCTTCTAACCCCTCTTCCAGGTCATTTATAAAAATGACAAACAGCAATGGTCCCAAAACAGATCCTTGTGGAACACCGCAAGTGACGGCACTCCAAGATGAACCTTTGCCATCAACTACTACCCTCTGTCTTCTTCCGGCCAGCCAACTCCTAATCCAAACCTCCAACTCACTCTCAATGCCATACCTCCGTAGTTTTTGCAGTAGTCTACCATGGGGAAACTTATAAAACGCCTTACTAAAATCCATATACACCACATCTACCGCTTTCCCCTCGTCCACCTCCTTAGTCACCTTCTCAAAGAATTCAATAAGGTTTGTGAGGCACGACCTGCCCTTCACAAAACCATGCTGACTATCCTTGATCACATTATTCCTATCCAGATGTTCATAAATCCTATCCCTTACAATTCTCTCTAAGACTTTGCCCACAACAGAAGTGAGACTCACTGCCCTATAGTTACTAGGGTTATCCCTACTCCACTTCTTGAACAAGGGAGCCACATTTGCTCGCCTCCAATCTTCTGGCACTACTCCTGTAGACAACGAGGACATAAAACTCAAGGCCAATGGCTCTGCAATCTCCTCCCTTGCTTCCCAGAGAATCCTAGGATAAATGCCATCAGGCCCAGGGGACTTATCTATTTTCACCCTTTCCAGAATTTCCAATACCTCTTCTCTACATACCACAAAGCCATCCATTCTACTGAATTGTGACTTAGTATTCACATTGACAGTAATGTCCTGTTCCTGATTGAATACTGACGAAAAGTATTCATTCAGTGTCACCCCAATCTCTTCAGCCTCCACACGCAACTTCCCACTACTATCCTTGACTGGACCTATTCCTACCCTAGTCATTCTTTTATTCCTGACATACCTATAGAAAGCCTTAGGGTTTTCCCTAATCCTACCAACTAAGGACCTTTCATGTCCCCTCCTTGCTGCTCTTAGCTCTCTCTTCAGGTCCTTCCTGGCTACCTTATAACTCTCAATAGCCCCAGTTGAACCTTCATGCCTCATCTTTACATAGGCCGCCCTCTTCCATTTAACAAGGGATTCCAATTCCTTATTAAACCACGGCTTCCGCACACGATCCTTTCCTCCCTGCCTGACGGGTACATACTTATCAAGGACACACAATAGTAGCTCCTTGAACAAGCTCCACATATCAATTACGCCCTTGCCTTGAAGCTTACTTTTCCAAGCCACACATCCTAAGTCATGCCTCACCGCATCATAATTTCCCTGCCCCCAGCTATAACTCTTGCCCTGTAGTGCACACTTATCCCTCTCCATCACTAGAGTAAAAGTCACCGAATTGTGGTCACTGTCCCCAAAGTGCTCACCTCCCTCTAATTCTAGCTCCTGGCCTGGTTCATTACCCAGAACCAATTTCCGTATGGCCTCACCTCTTGTTGGCCTATCTACATATTGTGTCAGGAAACCCTCCTGCACACATTGGACAAACACTGACCCATCTAACGAACTTGAGCTATAGCTTTCCCAATCATTATCATGAAAGTTAAAGACCCCCACAACAACCACCATATTACTTTCACTCTTCTCTTGAATCATCCTCGCAATCCTTTCTTCTACGTTTCTAGGACTATTAGGAGGCCTGTAAAAAAACTCCTAACAGGGTGAGCTCACCTTTCCTATTCCTAACCTCAGCCCAAACTACCTCAGATGGCGAGTCTTCATCCATCGTCCTTTCCACAGCTGTAATACTATCTTTGACAAGTAAAGCCACAAATCCCCCTCATTTACCCACACCTCTGCCCCTACTAAAACATTTAAACCCTGGGACCTGCAACAGCAAATCCTGTCCTTCCCCAGAAAGAACCCCAGTTATCCCAATCCCGGAATCCCTCCCTCCTGCACCATCCCCCTCCCTCTTGCACCATCCTATCCATGCTCCTCGTAATTTTATAAACCACTATAACGTCACCTCTCAGCCTCTCACGCTACAGGGATAACAGTCACAGCCTGTTCAGCCTCTCCCTATAGCTCAGATCCTCCAAACCTAGCAACGTCCATGTAAAACTTTACGTGAACTATTTCAAGTTTCACAACATCTTTCCGATCGGAAGGAGACCAGAATTGCACGCAATATTCCAACAGTGGCCTAACCAATTTCCTGCACAGTCGCAACATGACCTCCCAACTCCTGTACTCAACACTCTGACAAATAAAGGAAAGAATACCAAACTCCTCCTTCAAAATCCTATCTATCTGCGACTCCACTTTCAAAGGAGCTATGAAACTGCACTCCATGGTCTCATTGTTCAGCAACACTCCCTAGGACCATACCAATAATTGTATAAGTCCTGCTAAGATTTACTTTCACAAAAAGCAGCACCTCACATTTATCTGAATTAAACTCCACCTGCCACTTCTCAGCCCATTGGCCCATCTGGGCCAGATCCTGTTGTAATCTGAGTTAACCCTCTTCGCTGTCCACTGCACCTTCAATTTTGGTTCCACCTGCAAACTTACGAACTGTACCTCTTGTGCACGAATCCTAATCATTTATGCAAATGACAAAAAGTAGAGGGCACAGAACCGATCCTTGAGGCAATCCACTGGTCACAGTTCTCCAGTCTGAAAAACAACCCTCCACCACCACCCTCTGTCTTCTACCTTTGAGCCAGTTCTGTATCCAAATGGCTAGTTCTCCCTGTATTCCATGGGATCTAACCTTGCAAATCAGTCTCCCATGGTGAACCATGTCGAACGCCTTACTAATGCCAATAGAGATCACATCTACTGCTCTGCCCTCATCAATCTTCTTTGGTACTTCTTCAAAAACCTCAATCAAGTTTGTGAGTATGATTTCCCACGCACAAAGCCATGTGGACAATCCCTAACCAGTCCTTGCCTTTCCAAATACATATACATCCTGTCCCACAGGATTCACTCCAACAACTTGCCCAACACTGAGTTCAGGCTCACCGGGCTATAGTTCCCTGGCTTGTCTTTCTCGCCCCTCTAAAATGCTAGCACCACGTTTACCAACCTCCAGCCTTCCGGCACCTCACCTGTGACTATCTATGTTACACATATCTCAACAAGAGACCCAGCAATGACTTCTCTAGCTTCCCATAGTGTTCCCGGGTACACCTGATCAGGTCCTGGGGATTTATCCACTTTTAACCATTGGAAGACATCCAGCACTTCCGCCTCTCTAATCTGGACATTTTGCAAGATATCACCGTCTATTTCCCTTCAATATCCTTTTCCATAATAAATACCGATGCAAAATATTCATTTGGTATCCCACCCCATTTTCTGTGGCTCCACAGAAAGGCTGCCTTGCTGATCTTTGTGGAGCCCTATTCTCTCCCCAGTTACCCTTTTGTACTTAATATATATGTAAAAACCCTTTGGTTTCTCCTTAATTCTATTTGCCAAAGCTATCTCATGTCACCATTGCCGTCATGATTTTCCTCTTAAATACACTCATACTTCCTTTATACTCTTCTAAGGAGTCACTCGATGTATCCTGTCAATACCTGACATATGCTTCCTTCTTTTTCTTAACCAAACCCTCAATTTCTTTAGTCATCCAGCATTCCCTATACCTACCAGCCTTCCATTTCACCCTGACAGGAAAATACTTTCTCTGGATTCTTGTTATCTCATTTCTGAATGATTCCCATTTTCCAGCCGTCCCTTTACCTTAAAATATCTGCGTCCAATCAGCTTTCGAAAGTTCTTGCATAATGCCGTCAAGATTGGTCTTTCTCCAATTTAGAACTTCAACTTTTCGATCTGGTCTATCCTTTTATAATCACATTTTTAAACGAATAGAGTTATGGTCGCTGGCCCCAAAGTGCTCCCCCATTGACACCTCAGTCACCTGCACTACATTGTTTCCCAAAAGTAGGTAATTTTTGCACCTTCTCTAGTCGGTGCATCCACATACTGAATCAGAAAATTGTCTTGTACGCACTTCAGAAATTCCTCTTCGTCTAAACCTTTAAGACTAAGGCAGTCCCAGTCGATGTTTGGAAAGTTAAAATCCCCTACCATAACTACCCTATTATTGTTACAGATAGCTGAGATCTCCTTAAAAGTTTGTTTCTCAATTTCCCTCTGACTATTGGAGGGTCTATAATACAATCCCAATAAGGTGATCATCCCTTTCTTATTTCTCAATACCAACCAAATAACTTCCCTGGAAGTATTTGCGGTAATATCCTCCCTCAACACAGCTGTACTGCTATCCCTCATTAAAAATGCCACTCCCTCTCCTCTCTTGCCTCCCCTTCTACCTTTCCTGTCGCATTTGTATCCTGGATAAAGACAGTCACTTGAGCGTGCAATTGAAACTGAGTCCCTGGCACTGTGGGGCAGCAGTGCTAACCCTTGAGCCACCTTGGCACCCCCAAAACGATATTGTAATGCTTTGGCTGGGAACTGAACGAGTTCCTCCCGCGTGTCGGGCGAGAAATCTACCACTAAAAATCACATGATTAGGATGTGTACGGTGATGAGGGCTTTGGATAGGTTCGACTGAAAGATACCTTTCATCTTGATCGATTTCCAGGTGGCACTGATTTAAGATAAGAGGCAGAAAGAATTGAATAGATATGCAGTAAAAGCTTATCATCCGGAGGGTGATTGAATCTGAAGCTAACCATTTGAAAGTGTCGCAAATGGTAAAATCCACATAAAAATCCGAGATATTCAGATGTGAATTTGTGATGCTCAGATATACAAGGTTACATGATGAAAAATGGGTAAAGGATAATCAAGTCTTCGTTTCTGGCAGCATCACGTACAAGTGGTTTGATGGCTTTTACGCCATTCGTGCAACACTCTTCTCCAATCATCTCTGATGGTCCAGTGGTTTACATTCGAAGCTTGGACTGCCGTCGTCCTCGCCCGATTCACGATCATGGAAAGAGGGATTTTTGTTTCTGACAACGATAACAGCAAAACGAGAGAGCATCAGTGACAGGAGTCCTTTCAATGCCGCGGATCGATTAATGGCACCGTGAACATCAGTGTCAATGTGCCAGCCTCTCAAAGAAGGGAAAGGTTTCTCGACAGTCCCGACACTTTTGAGAGTTGACCCTTTATTCTCTTTGGATTCGCTTTCCAAAGCGTTTCTGAAGATTCTCAAAGCTGAGACAGGGCTATTAATTCTGTATCCTTGTCCTTCCTCGGAGTGGCCGTGATTGTGTAACAGGGATTGGGAAATGGAAAGATGCCCACAAGCAACGTGTGCGACTATTTCAGATTTACCACCTGTGATGTTGCTAGAATCTTGACTCTGATGTTCTCAACATTTACAGAAAGGATTCTCATTCCCGTCGATCAGGACTTCAAATATCATTTCAGATTCAGAATAGTAAAAACAAAATCCACGTGTAGGAATAACAAATGTGGATGTTGCCCTCGAGTCAGGTAGGATTCGACCCTAAAAACCCCTGATCGCGGGTCAGGCGGTTTGTCCATTGCACCACTCGCTCTGCCCGCAGGCCAAGCACTTATGCTTTAGGATCGTGATGTTAACACGGACGTGAGCAACGGCAGTCATGTTTTCAAGAAGGACAACCAGGATGACACTCATTGTGACTGCTTCATTCCAACGGCCCCCACTTTGTGAATCGGCAAATTTCCCAATTTAAACGACATTTGTGCCGATGAAGCTTCTATTTACCCTGTGTCTGCTCAGGCATTCAAAGCTGCCACTATTGTTATCAAAAAATTAAAATCAACATTCCTGATTTTCCTGGAAAACTTGACGGAAACTCGAGCCGAATCCCATAGTCTATTCCATTTTAGTTGTTGGTGTTTAGATCCCTTTAGTTACCTGTACCAGATTGCAGGAAATTGAATAACACAAAACGTGCCAAAATCACTTCCGACATTTTAACGCAGTACAGAGACAACCATATGGCAAAGGTGACATAGCGAAGACGGCATAGGTTTAGGGTAAGAGGGGAAAGATAAAAACAGATTGCTGAGGGGCACCTTTTTCACGCATAGGATGGTACGTGCATAGAATAAGCTACCAGAAGAAGGGGCGGCAGCTGGTACAATTATGTATCTGGATGGGTATTGAATAGGAAGGGTTTAGAGTGATATGGGCTGCGTGCTGGCAGGTGAGACTTGATTGGGTTTTGGCTATCTGGTCGGCATGGGCGGTTTGGACTGAAAGGTCTGTTTCCATGCTGTACATCTCTATGACTTAAACATTATTTCTTTTATTCTCTGCGTAGATGCTTCTCCACGAGTACAAACTTTGCAGGATTTCTCTTTATAATTGAGACCTTTCCCTGGTAGAGATTCTCACTCAATCCACAAATTCCTCTCCTGCTAAAATCTTTTCATTTCAGACCAAAGTAACTGAGTTTCCTTATCCACACATTACATTGAAGTCAGTGACAAACATTGTTACTGACTGATTGCATTCTCTCTGCATTGACTGAGAAAGGCCCATTCACACATCACTGCTGCACTCGTTGACCTGCGCTGTCCCTTTCAGCGATCAGACCTGTGCTCATTGACCTCGGTGTCACCTTCAAACATCACAACTGCATTCACGAGCTCCTGCTATCCTGTTCACGTATCAGTTGCATTATCATTGATCTACGCTGT
>NW_025208374.1:12012-14496 GCF_004010195.1 Chiloscyllium plagiosum | reverse complement strand
TCCACCCTAACCTGCACATCCCTGGGCACTATGGATAATTCAGCATGGCCATCCACCCTAACCTGCACATCCCTGGGCACTATGGGTAATTTAGCATGGCTAATCCACCCTAACCTACACATCCCTGGGCACTATGGGTAATTTAGCATGGCTAATCCACCCTAACCTGGACATCCCTGGGTACTATGGGTAATTTAGCATGACCAATCCACCCTAACCCGCACATCACTGGGGACTATGGGTAATTTAGCACCGCCAATCCACCCTAACCTGCACATCCCTGGGTACTATGGGTAATTTAGCACGACCAATTCACCCTAACCTACAAATCCCCGGGCACTATGGGTAATTTAGCATGGCCAATCCACCCTAACCTGCACATCCCTGGGTACTATGGGTAATTTAGCATGACCAATTCACCCTAACCTACACATCTCCGGGCACAATGGGTAAATTAATACGGCCAATCCACCCTAACCGACACATCCCTGGGCACTATGGGTAATTTAGCATGGCCAATCCACCCTAACCTGAACCTCCCTGGGCACTATGGGTAATTTAACATGGCCAATCCACCCTAACCTGCACGTCCCTGTGCACTATGGGTAATCTCGGATGCCAATCCACCCTAACCTAAACATCCGTGTGCACTATGGGGTAATTTACCACGGCCAATCCACCCTGACCGACACATCCCTGGGCACTATGGCTAATTTAGCATGGCCAATCCATGCTGACCGACATATCCCTGGGTACTATGGGTAATTTAGCACAGCCAAACGTCCAAATATACACATTCCTGTGTACTATGGGTAGTTTAACATGGCCACTCCACCCTAACCTACATCCCCCTGGGGACTATGGGTAATTTAGAACGTCCAATTCACCGTGACCTACACATACCTGTGCACTATGGGTAATCTAGCATGGCCAATCCACCCTAACCTACACATCCCTGGGCACTATGGGTAATTTAGCATGGCCAATCCATGCTGACCGACATATCCCTGGGTACTATGGGTAATTTAGCACAGCCAAACGTCCAAATATACACATTCCTGTGTACTATGGGTAGTTTAACATGGCCACTCCACCCTAACCTACATCCCCCTGGGGACTATGGGTAATTTAGAACGTCCAATTCACCGTGACCTACACATACCTGTGCACTATGGGTAATCTAGCATGGCCAATCCACCCTAACCTACACATCCCTGGGCACTATGGGTAATTTAGCACGGCCAATCCATCCTAATGTACACATTCATGGGCACTATGGGTAATTTAGCACGGCCAATCCACCCTAAGCTAGACATTCATGGGCACTATGGGTAATTTAGCATGGCCAATCCACCCTAAGGTACACATCCCTGGGCACTATGTGTAATTTTACATGGCCAATCCACCCTGACCTGCACATCCCTGGGCACTATGGGTAATTTAGCATGGCCAATCCACCCTAACCTGCACATCCCTGGGCTCTATGGGTAATTTCGCACGGCCAATCCTCCCTAACCTGCATCTGCCTGGACATTATGGGAATTTAGCATGTCCAATCGACGCAAATCTACACATCCCCGGGCACTATGGGTAATTTACCATGGCCAAGCTACACTCACCGACAATTCCTGGGCACTATGGGTAATTTAGCACGGCCATTTGTCCAAACATACACATTCCGGGGTACTATGGGTAGTTTAACAAGGCCAATCCACCCCAACCTGCATATCCCTGGACATTATGTGAATTTAGCACGGCCAATCCACCCTAATCTACACATCCCTGGGTACTATGGGTAATTTAGCAAGGCCAATCCACCCTAATCTACACATCGCTGGGCACTATGGGTAATTTAACATGGCTAATCCACCCTAATCAACACATTCTTGGGCACTATGGATAATTTAGTACGGCCAATCCACCATAACCTGCACATCCCTGGGCACTATGGGTAATTTAGCACGGCCAATCCACCCTAACCTGCACATCCCTGGGCACTATGGGAATTTAGCAAGTCCAATCCACCCTCACCTACACACCCCTGGGGACTGTGGGTAATTTAGCATGGCCAATCCACCCTAACCTAAACATCCCTGGGCACTATGGATAATTTAGCACGTCCAATCCACCCTAACCTGCACATCCCTGGGCACTATGTGTAATTTAACATGTCCAATCCACCCTAACCTGCACATCCCTGGGCACTATGGATAATTCAGCATGGCCAATCCACCCTAACCGACACATCCTGTGCACTGTGGATAATTTAGCACGGCCAATCCACCCTAACCCGCACATCCCTGGGCACTATGGGTAATTTAGCATGGCTAATCCACCCTAACCTACACATCCCTGGGCACTATGGGTAATTTAGCATGGCTAATCCACCCTAACCTGCACATCCCTGGGTACTATGGGTAATTTAGCACGACCAATTCACCCTAACCTACAAATCCCCGGGCACTATGGGTAATTTAGCATGGC
>NW_025208374.1:9804-11204 GCF_004010195.1 Chiloscyllium plagiosum | reverse complement strand
CACTATGGGTAATTTAGCACGGCCAATCCACCCTAATCTACACATCCCTGGGCACTATGGGTAAGTTAGCATGGCCAATCCACCCTGACCTGCACATCCCTGGACACTGTGGGTAATTTCGCATGGCCAATCAACCCTGACCTGTACATCCCTGGGCACTATGGGTAATTTAGCACGGCCAATCCACCCTAATCTACACATCCCTGGGCACTATGGGTAATTTAGCACGGCCAATCCACCCTAATCTACTCATCCCTGGGCACTATGGGTAATTTAGCACGGCCAATCCACCCTGACCGATACATCCCTGTGCACTATGGGTAATTTAGCACGGCCAATCCACCCCAAACTGCGTATCCCTGGACACTATGGGTAATTTAGCATGGCCACTCCACCCTAACCTACACATCCCGTGGCACTATGGGTAATTTAGCACTGCCAATCCATTCTGACCTACACATCACTGGGCACTATTGGTAATTTAGCATGGCCAATCCACCCTAACCTACACATCCTTGGGCACTATGGGTAATTTAGCACGGCCAAGCCACCCTAACCTGCACATCCCTGGACACTATGGGTAATTTAGCACGGCCAATCCACCCTGACCGACACATCCCTGGGCACTATGTGTAATTTAGCATGGCCCATCCACCCTAACCTGCACATCCCTGGGCACTATGGGTAATTTAGCATGGCCACTCCACCCTAACCTACACATCCCTGGGCACTATGGGTAATTTAGCACGGCCAATCCCCCCTAACCTACACATCCCTGGACACAATGGGTAATTTAGCACGGCCAAACCACCCTAACCTGCACATCTCTTGGCACTATGGGTAATTTAACATGGCCTATCCACCCTTACCTGCATATCACTGGACATTATGTGAATTTAGCACGGCCAATCCACCCTAACCTGCACATCCCTGGGCACTATGGGTAATTTAGCATGGCCAATCCACCCTGATCTACACATCCCTGGATGCTATGGGTAATTTAGCACGGCCAATCCACCCTAACCGACACATCCCTGTGCACTGTGGATAATTTAGCACGGCCAATCCACCCTAACCCGCACATCCCTGGGCACTATGGGTAATTTATCATGGCCAATCCACCATAACCTGCACATCCCTGGGCACTATGGGTAATTTAGCATGGCTAATCCACCTAACCTGCACATCCCTGTGCACTATGGGTAATTTAGCATGGCTAATCCACCCTAACCTGCACATCCCTGGGTACTATGGGTAATTTAGCATGACCAATCCACCCTAACCCGCACATCCCTGGGCACTATGGGTAATTTATCATGGCCAATCCACCATAACCTGCACATCCCTGGGCACTATGGGTAATTTAGCACGGCCAATCCACCCTAACCGACACATCCCTG
>NW_025208374.1:6095-9621 GCF_004010195.1 Chiloscyllium plagiosum | reverse complement strand
GCCAATCCACCCTGACTGATACATCCCTGGGCACTATGGGTAATTTAGCACGGCCAATCCACCCTGACTGATACATCCCTGTGCAATATGGGTAATTTAGCATGGCCAATCCACCCTGACCTACACATCCACAGACACTATGGGTAATTTAGCGTGTTCAATCCACCCTAATCTTCACATCCCTGGGCACTATGGGTAATTTATCACGGCCAATCCACCCTAACCTGCACATCCCTGGTCACTGTGGATAATTTAGCACGGCCAATCCACCCTCACCTGCACATCCCTGGACACGATGGGTAATTTAGCATGGCCAATCCACCCTAACCTGCACATCCCTGGACACTATGGGGAATATAACACAGCCAATCCACCCTAACCTGCACATCCCTGGACACTATGGGCAATTTAGCATGGCCAATCCACCCTAACTTACACTTCCCTGGGCACGATGGGTAATGTAACATGGCCAACCCACCCTAACCTGCACATTCCTGGACACCATGGGTAATATAACATGGCCAATCCACCCTAACCTACACTTTCCTGGGCACTATGGGTAATTTAGCATGGCCAATCCACCCCAACCTGCACATTCCTGGACACTATGGGTAATTTAGTACAGCCAATCCACCCTAACCTGCATATCCCTGGGCACTATGGGTAATGTAACATGGCCAATCCACCCTAACCTGCACATCCCTGGACACTATGGGTAATATAACATGGCCAATCCGCCATAACCTACACTTCCCTGTGCGCGATGGGTAATTTTGCATGGCCAATCCACCATAACATGTACATCCCTGAGCACTATGGGTAATTTAGCACGGCCAATCCACCCTAACCTACACATCCGTGGGCACTATGGGTAATTTAGCATGGCCAATCCACTCTAACCTACACTTCCCTGTGCACGATGGGTAATTTAGCATGGCCAATCCACCATAACCTGTACATCCCTGGGCACTATGGGTAATTTCGTATGGCCAATCCACCATAACCTGTACATCCCTGAGCACTATGGGTAATTTAGCACGGCCAATCCCCCCTAACCTACACATCCCGGAGCACTATGGGTAATTTAGCATGGCCAATACACCATAACCTGTACATCCCTGGGCACTATGATTAATTCAGTATGGCCGATCCATCCTAACCTCACATCCCTGGGCACTGTGGGTAATTTAGTACAGCCAATCCACCCTAGCCTGCACATACATGGGCACTATGGGAGTTTAGCATGTCCAATCCACCCTAACCTACACATCTCTGGGCACTATGGGTAATTTAGCACGGCCAATTCACCCTGAACTACACATCGCTGTGCACGGTGGGTAATCTAGCAGGCCAATCCACCCCAACCTGCATGTTCCTGGACACTATGGGTAATTTAGTACAGCCAATTCCACCCTAACCTGCATATCCCTGGGTACTAAGGAGTAATTTAGCACGGGAATCCATGCTAACCTGCACATCCCTGGGCACTATGGGTAATTTAGCACGGCCAATCCACCCTAACCTGCACATCCCTGGACATTATGGGTAATTTAGCACGGCCAATCCACCCTAACCTGCACATCCCTGGGCACTATGGATAATCTAGCATTGCCAATCCACCCTAACCTACACTTCCGTGTGCACTATGGGTAATTTAGCATGGCCAATCCTCCCTAATCTACACATTCCTGTACAGTATGGGAATTTAGCATGTCCAATCCATCCGAATCTATACATCCCTGGACACTATGGGTAATTTAGCATGGCCAATCCACCCTCACCTGCACATCCCTGGGCACTATGGATAATTTAGCAAGGCCAATCCACCTTAACCTGCACATCCTGGACACTATGGGTAATTTAGCATGGCCAATCCACCCTAACCTGCACATCCCTGGACACTATGGGTAATTTAGCATGGCCAATCCACCCTAATCTACACATCCCTGGGCACTATGGGTAA
Source organism: Chiloscyllium plagiosum (assembly GCF_004010195.1). Taxonomy (NCBI): domain Eukaryota; kingdom Metazoa; phylum Chordata; class Chondrichthyes; order Orectolobiformes; family Hemiscylliidae; genus Chiloscyllium; species Chiloscyllium plagiosum. The sequence goes on along the minus strand of NW_025208374.1, from coordinate 7,658 downwards.
TTTAGCACGGCCAATCCACCCTAATCTGCACATCCCTGTGCACTATGGGTAATTTAGCATGGCCAATCCACCCTAACCTGCACATACCTGGGCATTATGGGTAATTTAGCACGGCCAATCCACCCTCACCTGCACTTCCCTGGGCACTATGGGGTAATTTAGCATGGCCAATCCACTCTGACCTACACATCACTGGGCACTATGGGGTAATTTAGCACGGCAAATCCACCCTAATCTACATATCACTGGACAGTATGGGAATTTAGCATGTCCAATCCACCCGAATCTATACATCCCTGGACACTATGGGTAATTTAGCATGGCCACTCCACCCTAACCTGCACATCCCTGGGCACTATGGGTAATTTAGCACGGCCAATCCACCCTAACCTGCATATCCCTGGACACTATGGGTAATTTAGCCTGGCCACTCCACCCTAACCTGGACATCCCTGGGCACTATGGGTAATGTAGCACGGCCAATCCACCCTAACCTGCACATCCCTGGACACTATGGGTAATAATAGCATGGGTGGATTTGATAGAGCATGGATTGTCCAGGGCAAGAGGGACTAGATTGGGTTAGGATAAGTGGTTGGCATGGGCCGAAGGGTCTGCTGCCGTGCTGTGTGACTCTGTGACACCCGGGGACAAACGTTGCCAGGTAAGAGGGGCACACAAGTTGGAATCTCCTTCCCCCCCCCCACCCCCCCACCCCCCCCGGCCTGACCTTCACCAAGGAGTAGATTTCTGCCCCTGGAATCCCCTTCCCTTCCAGCCCTGTGGGGCGTGCTCACCCCTCACGGACTGAAGCTGGCGTTTAACGCTGAGCCGAGTGAGACACGCCCACCTCCCACGAATGACTTCGTAACACACACACAAAAAAAAAATAATAATGCGGGTTATTATCTCAAACACAGATACGGCCTGTTTCACTTCCTCCAACTGCTCCAAACCTACATTCCTCTCCAAGTCTTGCTTCCTCTTGTTTGCTGTTGGAAAACACAGCCAAAAACACTCGCAGCAACATTTTGTTCGGATGCCGACCGTCACCCACCACCAACACTGTTGCAGTTAAAGATTTGCCTCGCCCCGCACTCGCTCCCACCTTTGACAAACTGGTTACCAACCAAATCGGCACTATATTGTCACCCTCTTGGCCGAAACTGCCCACCGTTTCAGGCCGAGCCCTGATTCCACAGAGAATCCCGGACCAATACTGCCCAGAACGGGCCCTTCGGCCCTCGATGTTGCGCCGACCTGTGAACTAATCCAAGTTCGTCCCCCCTACACTGTCCCATCATCATCCCTGTGCTTATCCAAGGATTGTTTAAATCTCCCTAATGTGTCTGAGTTGACTACATTAGCAGGCAAGGCATTCCACACCCTTACCACTCTCTGCGTAAAGAACCTGCCTCTGACATCTGTCTGAAATCTATCACCCCTCAGTTTGTAGTTATGCCCCCTCACACAAGCTTACGTCATCATCCTAGGAAAAAGACTCTCACTGTCCACCCTATCTAATCCTCTGATCACCTTGTATGTCTCTATCAAATCCCCTCT
>NW_025208374.1:0-5725 GCF_004010195.1 Chiloscyllium plagiosum | reverse complement strand
CTCTCAGCCCAATTCTGCAGTTTATCCAAGTCCCCCTGCAACCTGTAACATTCTTCCACACTGTCCACTACTCCACCAACTTTAGCGTCTTGTGCAAATTTACTAATCCATCCACCTATGTTATGCCTGGGCCACGTGTCATTTATAAAAATGAGAAAAGCAGTGGTCCCAAAACAGATCCTTGTGGCACACCACTAGTAACCGGACTCCAGGCTGAATATTTTCCATCAACCACCACTCGCTGTCTTCTCTCAGAAAGCCAGTTTCTAAACCAAACTGCTAAATCACCCTCAATCCCATGCCTCTGCATTTTCTCCAACAGCCTACCGTGTGGAACCTTATCAAAGGCTTTACTGAAGTCCAAGTATACCACGTCAACTCCCCTACCCTCATCTACCTGCTTGGTTACCTTCTCAAAAAACTCAATGAGGTTTGTGAGACACGGCCTGCCCTTGGCGAAACCATGTTGACGATCTGAAATCAAATTGTTGCTTGCTAGATGATTATAAATCTTATCTCTTATAATCCTTTCCAAAACCTTTCGTGTAACAGACTCACTGGTCTATAATTACCTGAATCATCTCTGCTGCCCTTCTTGAACAAGGGTACAACATTTGCAATCCTCCAATCCTCTGGTACCAAACCTGTAGACAAGGACGACTCAAATATCAAAGCCAAAGTCTCTGCTATCTCCTCCCTAGCTTCCCAGAGAATCCTCGGAAAAATCCCATCTGGCCCAGGGGACTTGTCTACTTTCACGCAATCTAGAATTGATAACACCTGTTCGTAACTCACCTCGATCCTTTTCTAGTCTAATATCTCGCATCTCATTCGTCTCCTCTACAATATTCTCCTTTTCCTGAGTGAAAACTGATGAGAAATGTTCATTTAGCACCTCTCCGATCTCCACGGGGTCCATACTCAACCTCCCACTTCTGTCTTTGACTGGCCCTATTCCTACCCTAATCATCCTTTTATTCCTCACATACCGATAGAAAGCTTTAGGGTTCTCCTTTATTCTATCTGCTAAAGGCTGGTCGTGTCCTCTCTTTGCTCTTCTTAACTCTCTCTTTAAATCCCTCTTAACTACTCTGTAATTCTCAATTGCCTCACCTGAATCATCTCATCTGAACGTCACATAAGACTCCCTCTTCCGCTTAACGAGAGATACAATTTCTGTTGTAAACCATGGTGCCCTTACCTTATCGCTTCCCCCCCTGCCTGACAGGGACATAGCTATCAAGGACACGCAATATCTGTTCCTTAAACCAGCTCCACATTTCCATTGTCTGCACCCCCTGTATTTTGCCACCCCATTCTATGCATCCTAATTCTTTCCAAATCGCGTTATAATTGCCCTTGCCCCATCGATACCTCTTGCCCTCTGGCATGTATCTCTCCCTTTCCATCGCTAAAGTAAACGTAACCGAATTATGGTCACTCTCTCCAAAGTGCTCCCCTACCACTAAATCAACCACCTGGCCTGGTTCATGACCAAGCACCAGACCCAGTGTGGCCTCCCCTCTTGTCGGCCCTTTGACAGACTGTGTCAGGAAACCCTCCTGTACACACTGGATCCATCCGACGTACTAGAGTTATAGCATTTCCAGATTCTGACCTGTCCGGACCTGTCCGACTCCAGGCTCACTGCCTTTATTCCTGATGAAGGGCTTTTGCCCGAAACGTCGATTTCGCTGCTCCTCGAATGCTGCCTGAACTGCTGTGCTCTTCCAGCACCACTGATCCAGAATCTGCAGTCATTGTTTTTACCTTATAGCATTTCCAGTCAATGTTGGGGAAGTTAAAGTCCCCCATAATGACCACCCTGTTCCTTTCACTCCTACCCTGAATCGATTTGCCAATCCTCTCCTCCAGCCCTCTGGAACTCTGCGGAGGCCTATAAAAAAAACTCCAAGCAGTGTGACCTCCTCTCCCGTTTCTAACCTCAGCCCTGACCACCTCAGGAGACGAAAACTCGTCAGACGTTCCCTCCGCCATCCTTGACTAACAAAGCCACACCTCCCCCTCTTTTACCACCTTCCCCAATCTTAATGAAAGATCTGTACCCTGGAACCTGCAACATCCGTTCCTCACCCTGCTCTGTCCCCACCTCAGAAATGGCCACAACATCGAAGTCCCAGGTACCTATCCAAGCTGCAAGCTCGCCTACCTTAGTCCGGATACCCCCTGGCGTTGAAGTAGACGCACTTCAAACCAGCTTGCTGTCCGCCGGCACATTCCTGTGACCCTGAAATCCTGCCCGTGTCCTCCCTCCCCTCACCCTCCTGTGGACTGCAGCTACACCTACGGTTCCCCGTCCCCCCTGCTGAGCTAGTTTAAACCCACCCGAATAGCACCAGCAAATTTCCCACCCAGGATACTTCCTTGCAATGACAGACCACCTTCTTAAATACCTCTCCCTTACCCCTCCAACCGAGAGCAGGGCTTTCACGGCCACGTTCCCCCCCTTCCCTCCCGTTCCTGGACTAAAGGGGCCCGGAAGGCCACTCCGCACTTTCCTCCAGTTTCTCTCTCATCACCCCCCCCCCCCGGTGTCCTGTCGGGCCTGACCGGGTGCTGGACTCTTTGGCCTCAAAGCCGCCGATCGTGTTCACCGTCCCTGCCCTCGGGAACTCTCCGTCCTTTCACTGCGTGAATGAAAAACCCCTTCAACTCCTTGCCCTGACGACTTCACGGAGGAAGTGAGGACCCCGGGGCGCTGGCGATCCGAGTCAGCTGGAAAAACGCAGCCGGTCAGGCCCTCTCCCCCCCCACCCTGCCCTCGGACGCTGCCCTGACCGTTTGTGCTTTCCCAGCGCGTTTTGACTCTGATATCTTGACCTTTCCAGGCCAAAGGTCCCCAGGTGAGCTACCCCGTTTTCCAAACCTGCTCCCATCTTTTCCGGAACCCTGGAGCACAGGATTCCGCCTCGACTGAAATGGCCCGGGGAGTGTTGGAGAAACTCAGCAGGTCTGGCGGCATCCGTGGGAGGGAGAGAAACCAAGGCTAACGTTTCAGTCCAGTGACCCTCCCTCAGAGCTCATCGCTGAACTGGCTTCACTTCAAAATCACAAGTGACGTAAGGAAATAACGTTATTTCCACATCTTTTTTCGAACGGCCTGCAGTCTTTCACGTTGTTAATGCTACGGACCGGGCCAAACCTCCTCAAAATGTATTAAGAGGCAACTCTGATCCCCTTCCTGTCGGAAGGATGTTGTGAGAGGGTTCAGAAAAGATCTACAAGGACGTCGGAGGGTTTGAGCTACAGGGAGAGAGGCTGGACAGGCCGGGGCTGTTTTCCCCGGAGCGTCGGAGGCTGAGGGGGTGACCTGGTTTATAAAACCGTGAGGGGGCGTGGATAGGGGTAAATAGGCAAGGTCTTTTCCCCCCTGGGGTGGGGGGGAGTCCAGAACTAGAGGGGGGTAGGTTAAGGGTGAGAGGGGGAAAGGGAGCTGAGGGGTAACTTTCTCACCCAGAGGGTGGTACGTGTGTGGAATGAGCTGCCAGAGGAAGTGGTGGAGGCTGGTACAATGACAGCATTTAAGAGGCATCTGGATGGGTATATGAATAGGAAGGGTTTGGAGGGATACGGGCCGGGTGCTGGCAGGTGGGACTAGGTTGGGTCGGGATAGCTGGGTCGGCACGGACGGGTTGGACCGAAGGGTCTGTTTCCATGCTGTACATCTCTATGACTCTGTAAAGAAGAAAATGGGCTCAGCTATAACTCCATCGAAACGCTTAACAGGAGGATACAGTTAGTCACCAAACAGCAACCCGTTCCATTATATTAAAATCCCACAAACACACCCTTGGCGAAAGGCACATTCGTCTCACATGCAACTCCAGCAGCCCAGGAGGTTAGAAAAATAACAAGAGAACATTCAGAGAGAGAGAGAGAGAGAGAGTGTAGCAGGGAGAGAGATACTGCAGCTACAGACCCAACAGCTACTGCTCCTGAAATCCTAAGTAACGGAAAGTCCTGGTTCAGTGGGAACTTCACCACACCCATTCAGGCTGCTTCTATTGTTCCAACATTTTGAACAAAGACCCCAAGAGCCTGATAAGCTGTTTACAAGCTTTCAATAGACATATTTGTACCTCTCTTTCCTTTGAAAAAAAGGACAAAATAACCTCTTAAGGCCAAAGTATCATCACATTCCCCATTCTTTTATCCGTCTCGGCTAAACCGCCCTTCCTGAGCTTCATTCATCTTCCCCCGATTCGGAGCCAGAGAACCGTGGGCAACAGTTTCTCCTCCTGCTCCAGCATCTTTCCCTCTGATGTCCTCCAAGGATTCATCCGTGTCTCCTCCCTGTTTCCTCATGTTTCCCAACATCATCCCAATGCACATCAGGTTCCATATGGACACTGGTGACTCCCAGCTAAGGGCCTCAGGCAGAAACAGCTGTTCTCCAGCGACCGATCGATCTCCCTGTGGTGACGGGTGCGACTCCAACCGAGGGAGAACTTGCTCCGGTTCCCGCCCACACTGAGACTGCTCGGGTTCTTTGAGGTTTGAAGTTAGAATCCCTACAGTGTGGAAACAGGCCCTTCGGCCCAACAAGTCCACACTGACCCTCTGAAGAGTATCCCACCAAGACCCTACATTTCCCCTGACTAATGCAGCCCTACCAGCACACCCCTGGGCACTGTGGGTAATTTAGCATGGCCAATCCACCCGAACCTGCACATCCCTGGGCTCTATGGGTAATTTAGCACGGCCAATTCACCCTAACCTGCACATCCCTGGCACTATGGGAAATTTAGCACGGCCAATCCACCGTAACCTGCACATCCCTGGGTAGTATGGGTAATTTAGCATGGCCAATCCACCCTAACCTGCATATCCCTGGGCACTATGGGTAATTTAGCATGGCCAAACCACCCTAACCTGTACATCCCTGGGCACTACGGGTAATTTAGCATGGCCAATCCACCCTAACCTGCACATATCTGGGCATTATGGGTAATTTAGCACGGCCAATTCTCCTTAACCTGCACGTCCCTGGGCACTATGGGTAACTTATCATGGCCAATCCACCCTAACCTGCACATCCCTGTGCACTATGGGTAATTTAGCACAGCCAATCCACCCTAACCTACACAATCCGTGGATACTATGGGTAATTTAGCATGGCCAATACACCCTAACCTGCATATCCCCGGGCACTATGGGAAACAGAGCATGGCTAATCCACCCTAACCTGCACATCCCTGGGGACTATGGGTAATTTAACATGGCCAATCCACCCTAACCTGTACATCACTGGGCATGATGGGTAATTTAGCACGGCCAATCCACCCTGACCTAAACATCCCTGGGCACTATGGGTAATTTAACATGGCCAATCCACCCTAACCTGCACATCCCTGGAGTGTGGGAGGAAACTCACACAGACAGTTGCCACGAGGGTGGAATCGAACTGCTGTGAGGCAGCAGTGCTAAACGCTGTGTCACCGCTGTGACACGGGCTATACAGTACCAGACCGGAGTGAATCATTCCCTTTTACCCTCTGTGTACTGTACACGTACCGGAGCTGACGGTGAGACAGACACGGTCTGTACAGTACCAGACCGGAGTGAATCATTCCCTTTTACCCTCTGTGTACTGTACACGTACCGGAGCTGAACCTGAGACACACACGGGCTGTACAATACCAGACGGGAGTGAATCATTCCCTTTTACCCGCTGTGTACTGTACACGTACCGGAGCTGACCCTG
>NW_025208373.1:7934-14494 GCF_004010195.1 Chiloscyllium plagiosum | reverse complement strand
GGCCAGACCAGGTTAGAATATTTAATGCCCTTCCTTAAAGGAAGTAAGTGACGAGAGCAGTTCTTCCTACTGATCAACAATGTTTTTTATGGTGGCCCCACCAATGTCTTTTACAGCCACAACATGACATCCCAACTCTTACTCTTAATGCTCTCCCCAATGAAAGTAACCACCCCAAACAACTGCTTCACCAACCTGTGACACCATATTCAAAAAACTGTGTACCTGCATCCCTGGGTCTCTGATTGATAACACTACCCAGGGCCCGAACATTAACTGTACAGGTCCCAACCTGGTTTGTTTCACCAAAATGACACACTTCACATTTATCTAATTAAACACCATCTGCTATTCTTCAGCCCACTATCCCAGCAGTACTGTTCATCCTGTTGTATCATAGATAACCTTCTTCACTGTCTACTTTACCACCAATTTGAGTGACACCCAAAATCCTTACTTACCAGGAAACCAATATTCCCATCCAAACCATTTATCCAAATGACAAACAACAGAAGACCCACTACACCGCTGGTCACATGCCTGCAGTCAGAAAAAAACAACATATCTCCCATCACCCTCTGTCTCCTACCATCAAGCAAGTTTTGTATCCAGTTCACTAGCTCCTCCTGAATGCCATATCCTTTTACACTGATCTGAGCTTATTACCCAGTTTATCAGACAGAACACAGAACGCAGAACAGTTCAGCTCAAGACCCTTCGGCCTTGATGCTATGCCAACCTTTTATCCGACTGTAAGATCAAACTAAATACATACCCTTCGTTTTACTATTATCCATGTGTCTGTCCAAGAGTCTATTAAATGTCCCGAATGTGTCTAATTTTACTACTACCATTGGCAGTCCATCCAACCACCTCCCATTCTCTATCCTCTTATCCACCCTCCATTCACCTTAAAATTACACCCCCTTGTAATAGCCATTTATGCCATAGGAGGAAAAGTCTCTGACTATTCACCCACTCTGTGCCTCTCATCACCTTGTTCACCTCCACAAAGTCACCCCATCCCCTTCTCCAATGAGAAAATCCTTAGCTCCCTCAACCTTTCTTCGTAAGAAATGCCCTCCATTCCAGGCAGCATCCTGGTAAATCTCCTATGTACGCTCTCTAAAACTTGCACATCCTTCCTGTAAACAGGGGACCAGAACTGAACACAATATTCCAAGTGTGGTCTCACCAGGATGCTATAAAGATGCAGTAAAACCTCATGGCTCTTACAGTCAATCCCCTTCTAAGGAAAGCCAACACAACATATGCTTTTTAACAATACCTTCATGGTGATGAAGGCATTTGAGGAGGGAGGGAGGATTGTAGGGAAATTAGAGGTTTCACAGTTTGGGTGTTTTGTTAGGGCTGCAAGTGGTTACTGAGTTGGGGAGGGTGTAAACACTGGTGGATATTACATAACATGTGGTTTTGGTTGCAATGCAGGAAGACGATGCAGGAAGCTGGAGAGTATGGTCTGAACGAGGTTACACAAATGGGAAGAGTTGTCAGGAGTGGAGACAGCAATGGTCTGATCTGGAGCAGAGGACCCAGATTGGGAGGGATGTGGGGACTGGAGGAGGTTTCACAGGGAGGGAGGACCATAGACCCACAGGGGGCTACAGGAATGTGGAGAGCTGTAGGGCTGACAGGGGTTCATGGAGATTGGAATGTTGGGAGAGATGGAGATGTTTACAGGGATAAGTATGTTTGTAGGCCAGGGCTGGATCACAGACAGGGACTGTTTTAGGGAGCTGAGCAGATTACAGAGATAAAGATGTTTGTATCGACTGGAAGAACAAACAGAGATATGCAGGGTAGTCGTGACTGAAGATGTTTATAGAGATAGGAAGGCTGTTCTGGGGATTAAAGAGGCTGTGGAATCTGGATTTCTTTTCAGAGACTGGGATATCAATTTTGGTCAGAAACAGTTTCACAGATAAGGGAGCATAGCACAAACAGGAGGAAGTTGTAGGGGAGGGTGACGTTTAAACAGATAGTGGTGTAAGAGCTGGACAAGGTTATGAAGATGAGTAGATGGTGGAGACACAGGAGGAGCTTACATTGACATGGGGGTGATAGTGACAGGAGGGTGTTAAACAGATAGTGGGTTTTGTAGGGACTGGATTGGGAGAGGCACAGGCATGGAGTGAGTTCGACAGATCAGGATTACTGCAGAGACCTGAGAGGATTACACTGATAGGGATGGTGGTTGGGTCTCCACAGACTGTTGGTGTTTAGGGACTGGAAGAGATTTAGTAGATAGGGAGGGATGTAAGAGCTGCAGGAGCTTATGGAGAGTTGAAGAGTTGGAGCAATTTGCAGAGGTAGGTTTCTCAGACAGGAGTAGGTTACAGATAGTGAGGGTTGTGTGGTCTGAGTAAGTCAAAAAGAGGAGGGTTTTCACGTCTGGAAGAGGTTACACTGACAGGGACAGTTGAAGAGATTGAAGCAAAAAATAGGGAGGTGAGTAGGAACTGAAGGTGAATACACAGACATGGAGGGTTGTATTGTTAGACGGAGCTGAGAGGGATAGGGACTGGTGTAGAGATTTACACAGATAGGGAAGGTTGTGTTTTTGGAGAAGGTTACACTGATACAGACAGTGGTAGGGAGTGTTTAGTGAACTGCAGAGGAGCTCAGAGAGAATGTATTATGGGGAGTGGAGGAGATTACAGACACAGAGATGGCTGTCAGGTTGAGAAGAGCTTCTACAGATCCTCGGTGCCGTAAGGCTGGAGGGAGGTTATAACAGTGAGTGTTGCCAAGACTTAATTACTTCACTGATATAGAGCAGGTCTCAGCACGTAACTGTCAAAGGGAAGTTGAGTCGGTCCAGATGAGTTTTCAGAGATACAAATGTTTATGGGAGTTTCAAGAGTGAACAATGATTGGGAGTGCTCTACCAAATGGTAATATTTATAGGGAGGGTTCTAAAAGCAGGAAGAGGTGACAGACATATCGATCTTTGCAAGGACTGGAGAAGGTTACATAGGCAAGGGGTGTTTTAGAGTCTGGAGGAGATGACAGTGTTAAGGAGAATATTGGGGATAAGGCCAGGTGTAGGAGACGGGGATGGTTGACAGGGCTGGACAATAACCTGAATAGAATCGCCATCGTGTGTAGCCAGGCCATTCGGCCCAACCAGTCCATTCCTCTGAAGAGCATCTGACCCAGACCCACTCCTCTACCTGTACATTAAACCCTGCATTTCTCGTGGTGAACTTATTTAAACCACACATTCCTGAATACTACAGTCAATTTATGATGGCCAATTCACTGATGGTGCAAATATTGGGGACACACACACACACACAGCAAAGGAGCGACACGCAAACACACACAGTGAGGGAGATACCTGCAGACACACAGCGAGGGAAGGGCACGCGCACACACACACACAGCGAGGGAAGGGCACGCACACACACACACACAGCGAGGGAAGGACATGCACACACACACAGTGAGGGGGATACACGCAGACACACAGCGAGGGAAGGACATGCACACACACACACACACAGTGAGGGGGATACACCCAGACACACAGCGAGGGAAGGACATGCGCACACACACAAGTAAGGGAGATACCTGCAGACACACAGCGAGGGAAGGACATGCACACACACACAGTGAGGGGAATACACGCAGACAACCAGCGAGGGAGGGACACACATACACACACACAGCGAGGGAGGGACACGCGCATGCGCAAGCACACAAACACAGGCACACACAGTGAGAGTGGGACACGCACCCACACAGCCAGGGAGGGACATGCACACACAGCAAGGGAGGGAGGGACGGACACACACACACACACACACACAGCGAGGGAGGGACATGCTCACACACAGCGAGGGAGGGACATGCTCACACACAGCGACGGAGGGACACACACACAGTGAGGGAGGGACACACGCACACACAGCGAGGGAAGGACACATTCACACACAGCGAGGGAGGGACGCGCTCACACACAGTGAGGGGGACACGCACACACTGCAAGAGTGAGAGACATGCACTCACACAGCAAGGGAGGGACACACACAAACACAACGAGGGAGGGACACACACACACAGCGAGGGAAGGACACGCACACACAGCGAGGGAGGGACACGCACACACAGCGAGGGAGGTACACGCTCACACACAGTGAGGGGGACACACACACACTGCAAGAATGAGAGACATGCACTCACACAGCAAGGGAGGGCCAACACAATCACAACGAGGGAGGGCCACACACAAACACAACGAGGGAGGGACACGCACACACAGCGAGGGAGGGACACGCGCACACAGCGAGGGAGACACACACACACACACACACACACACACACAGCGAGGGATGGACACACACACACTGCGAGGGAGGGACACACACACACACACACACACACACACAGTGAGGGAGGGACACACACACACACACACACACAGAGGGAGGGACACACACACAGCGAGGGAGAGACACACACACACATAGCCAGGGAGGGACGCACACACACATAGCCAGGGAGGGACGCACACCCATACACACACAGCGAGGGAGGGACACGCACACAGACAGCAAGTTACTCGCACACAGTGAGCAAGGGACATACACACACACACACACACACACACACAATGAGGGACACACACAGCAAGAGCGACGCGCACACAGTGAGAGAGGGACATGCACACACATACTCACACAGCGAGGGAGGGACACACAGACACACAGTGAGTGAGTGATACGCATACACACACATACAGAGCGAGGGGAGGATACCCTCACACACTGCAAGAGGGGCACACGCACTCACAGCAAGAGGGGCACACACACACACACAGCGAGGGTGGGACACGCACACACACAGCAAGTGAGGGACACGCACACACAGCGAGGGTGGGACACGCACACACAGCGAGGGAGGGACACGCACATACACAGCGAGGGTGGGACATGTGCTCAGAAAGCGAGAGGGGACACACACACACACAGTGATGGAGGGAGACACACAGACATACGCACACACAAACACACACACGGTGAGGGAGGGACATGCACACACAGAGCAAGGGGGGAAACTCACACATACACAGTGAGGGAGGGACACACACACATACAGACAGCGAGGGTGGGACCACACACGCGTGCGCGCGCGCACACACACACACAAACACACACACACACACATAAAGCAAAGGAGGGACACACATACAGCGAGGGAAGGACACATTCACACACACAGCGAGGAAAGGACACGCTCACACACAGCAAGGGAGGGACACGCTCACACAGCAACAGGGTCATGCACTCACATAGCAAGGGGAGATGAACACACACAGTGAGGGGGATATACACAAAGAGCAAGGGAGGGACACGGACACAGACACACACACACAGAGCGAGGGAAGGACACTCCCATACACTGCAAGCGGGACACATACTCACAGCAAGAGGAAGACACGCACACACAGCGAGGGAGGGACACGCGCAAGCACAAAATTACAGACACACACAGCGAGAGAGGGACACGAACACACAGCTAGGAAGGGACATGCACACACAAACACAAACACACATACAGAACAAGAGAGGGACATGTGCACACCCAATGAGGGGGGACACATGCACACACAGCGAGGGAGGGCCACGCGCACACACAGCGAGTGGGGCCATGCACACACACAGCGAGGGAGGAACATGCTCACACAGCGAGGGAGGGACACGCACACACATCGAGGGAGGGACAGGCACACACACAGCGAGGGAGGAACATGCACACACAGCGAGGGAGGGACACGCACACACATCGAGGGAGGGACAGGCACACACACAGCGAGGGAGGAACATGCTCACACAGCGAGGGAGGGACACGCACACACACAGTGAGGGGGACACGCACACACTGCAAGAGTGAGAAGAGACATGCACTCACACAGCGAGGGAGGGACACACTCACGAGGGAGGGAGGGACACACACAAACACAACGAGGGAGGGACACACACACACAGTGAGAGAGGGACACACACACACAGCGAGAGAGGGACACACACACAGTGAGGGAGGGACACACACACACACAGTGAGGGAGGGACACACACACACAGAGCGAGGGAGGGACACACACACAGCGAGGGAGGGACACGCTCACACACAGCAAGGGAGGGACACGCTCACACAGCAAGGGGGTCATGCACTCACATAGCAAGGGGAGATGAACACACACAGTGAGGGGGATATACACAAAGAGCAAGGGAGGGACACGGACACACACACACAGACACACACACATCGAGGGAAGGACACTCACATACACTGCAAGAGGGATACGTACTCACAGCAAGAGGGAGACACGAACACACAGCCAGGAAGGGACACGCACGCACAAACACAAACACACATACAGAGCAAGAGAGGGACATGCGCACACCCAATGAGGGGGGACACATGCACACACAGCGAGGGAGGGCCACGCGCACACACAGCGAGTGGGGTCATGCACACACACAGCGAGGGAGGAACATGCTCACACAGCGAGGGAGGGACACGCACACACACAG
>NW_025208373.1:6609-7913 GCF_004010195.1 Chiloscyllium plagiosum | reverse complement strand
GGGAGGGATACACACACACAGCGAGGGAGGGACACACACACACAGCGAAGGAGGGACACACACACACAGCGAGGGAGGGATACATTCAAACACAGCGAGGGAGGGACACACACACACACAGCGAGGGAGGGACACACACACACACAGCGAGGGAGGGACACATTCACACACAGCAAGGGAGGGACACATTCAAACACAGCGAGGGAGGGACACATTCACACACAGCGAGGGAGGGACACATTCACACACAGCGAGGGAGGGACACATTCAAACACAGCGAGGGAGGGACACATTCACACACAGCGAGGGAGGGACACATGCACACACAGCGAGGGAGGGACACGCACACACAGCGAGAGGGGGGCACGCACACACACACAGCAAGGGAGGGACACACACACAGCGAGGGAGGGACATGCACACACAGCGAGGGAGGGACACACACACAGCGAGGGAGGGATACACACACACACGCACACACAGCGTGGGAGGGATACACACACACAGCGAGGGAGGGATACACACACACATCGAGGGAGGGACACGCGCACACAGCGAGGGAGGGACACACACACAGCGAGGGAGGGACACATTCAAACACAGCGAGGGAGGGACACATTCACACACAGCGAGGGAGGGACACATTCACACACAGTGGGGGAGGGACACACACACACACAGCGCGGGAGGGACACGCACGCACACCCAGGAGGGGGGACATGCACACACAGCAAGGGAGGGACACGCACACACAGCAAAGGAGGGACACGCTCACACATAGTGAGGGGGACACGCACACACTGCAAGAGTGAGAGACATGCACTCACAGCGAGGGAGGGACAGACACACACAGCGAGAGAGGGACACACACACACAGCGAGGGAGGGACACACACACAGCGAGGGAGGGACACGCACACACATCGAGGGAGGGACAGGCACACACAGCGAGGGAGGGACACACACACACACGCATACACAGCGAGGGAGGGACACTTTCACACACAGTGGGGGAGGGACACACATACACACAGCGCGGGAGGGACACGCACGCACACCCAGAAGGGGGGACATGCACACACAGCAAGGGAGGGACACGCGCACACAGCAAGGGAGGGACACGCACACACAGCAAGGGAGGGACACGCTCACACACAGTGAGGGGGACACGCACACACTGCAAGAGTGAGAGACATGCACTCACAGCGAGGGAGGGACACACACAAACACAACGAGGGAGGGACACAAACACAGCCACAACGAGGGAGGGACACGCACACACAGCGAGGGAGGGACACGCACACA
>NW_025208373.1:0-3937 GCF_004010195.1 Chiloscyllium plagiosum | reverse complement strand
ACACACACACACACAGCGAGGGAGGGACACGCTCACACAGTGAGGGAGGGACACGCACACACAGTGAGGGAGGGACACACACACTGTGAGGGAGGGACACACACACAGNACACACACACACACAGCGAGGGAGGGACACGCTCACACAGTGAGGGAGGGACACGCACACACAGTGAGGGAGGGACACACACACTGTGAGGGAGGGACACACACACAGTGAGGGAGGGACACAGACACACAGTGAGGGAGGGACACACACACAGCGGGAGGAACACACACACAGCGAGGGACATACACACACACAGCGAGGGAGGGACACACACAGTGAGGGAGGGACACGCACACACAGCGAGGGAGGGACATGCACAAACACACACAGCGAGGGAGGGACACACATATAGCGAGGGAGGGACACACACACACACAGCGAGGGACACACACACACAGTGAGGGAGGGACACGCACACACAGCGAGGGAGGGACACGCGCACACACACACAGTGAGGGAGGGACACACATACACAGCGAGGGAGGGACACGCACACACAGCGAGGGAGGGACACGCACACACAACGAGGGAGGGACACGCTCACACACACAGCGAGGGAAGGACACGCACACACAACAAGGGAGGGATACGCGCGCACACACACAGTGAGGGAGGGACACACATACACACAGCCCGGGAGGGACACGCACGCACACCCAGAAGGGGGGACATGCACACACAGCAAGGGAGGGGCACGCACACACAACGAGGGAGGGACACGCACACACAACAAGGGAGGGACACGCACGCACACAGCGAGGGCTGAACATGCACACACAGCGAGGGAGGGACACGCTCACACACAGTGAGGGGGACACACACACACTGCAAGAGTGAGAGACATGCACTCACACAGCGAGGGAGGGACAGACACAAACACAACGAGGGAGGGACACAAACACAGCCACAGCGAGGGAGGGACACACACAAACACAAAGAGGGAGGGACACAAACAAACACAACGAGGGAGGGACACACACACAGCCACAACGAGGGAGGGACACACACTCACAACGAGGGACGGACACGCACACACACAGCGAGGGACACGCGCACACACACAGCGAGGGAGGGACACGCACGCACACAGCAAGGGCTGAACATGCTCACACAGCGAGGGAGGGACACGCTCACACACAGTGAGGGGGACACACACAAACTGAAAGAGTGAGAGACATGCACTCACAGCGAGGGAGGGACACACACAAACACAACGAGGGAGGGACACGCACACACACAGCGAGGGAGGGGCACGCACACACACAGCGAGGGAGGGACACGCACACACACAGCGAGGGAGAGACACACACACACACACACATAGCCAGGGAGGGACACACACACACCAGCTACCTCTGTTCTCCGGCGTAACTATGTCCCTGTAGCTTCTATCTAGCACCCTCTCAGCCTCTGGAATGATCCTCAGTTCATCCAACTCCAGTTCCAGTTCCCTACGTCGTTCGGTGAGGATCAGGATCTGACTGCATTTCCTGCAGACGAAGTCGGCAGGGGTATCGGTGGTCACCCCTACCTCAAACATCCTGCAGGAGGAACATTTCACCGCCTGCGCTGCCATGAGTGTACACTTTCTCCAAAAACAAGAACACTGAGTCAATAACACTGAGTCACTCAAATACTAATCACTTACCTTCCCGCCCAGCTATGCACTCCAACCTCACTTCCGCTGCTCCCACTCAAATGACCGTTGGTGATTAAAGGGTGAGTTCTCCTTCCCGGCTGCCCCTCTGCTTGCCGTCACTTCCTCTGCTGCTCCCGCTCTTTTTGTGAAGAGAGAATAAAAAACACCGCTGCCCGCTACAGGTAAGTAATTTTGAAACAAACTGTTTTACCTTAGCTGTAGTCTCCCGGGTTCGCCTTTACTCGGCTGCTGCTCCCACTCAGATGTGACGTAGATGTGACGTTGTGTAATTCGTTGGATAAATAGAACAGCCGTCGACCATTTGAAAATGGATTGGTTCTAAAATATTTTTCTGTAAAGGGACTTATGTTCCTTTGTTTCTGTTTGCGCAGCCTCCGAGGTCCATGTAGGGCAGTGAGTTCTTACTCCAGAATTCAATACTGGGAATGGCATTAGCACGCTGACCAGTGTATATAGGCCCAGCAAGTGGGGAACAGTAACATTGAAAATGATCTGGATCTCCCTGTACACCAGTCACTGAAAGCAATAGTGCAGGACTAGAAAACAGTTAGTATGATAAATAATGTGTTGACCTTCATTTCAGGGGGATTTGTGTCCAGGAGTAAGGGTGTCTTACTGCAGCTGTACAGGGCATTGGTGAGACCCCATCTCGAACATTGTATAGTATTGTGTGCAGTTTTGGTCTTCTTATCTAATAAAGAACAAAGCTGACATGGAGGAAGAGCAGTGAAAGATGACCAGACTGATCTTTGGGATGACAGGCTTGTTGTCGGAGAAGGGATTCACGCGACTGGGCCTGTATTCCATGGTGTTTAGGAAAATGAGTGGTGATCACAGTGAGATATATAAAACTCTGTCAGGGTGAGACAGATGGGAAGCACGGATTATAATTCCCCTGAGATGTCTAACACCATGGGCCACAATATTATGTGCAGACTAGCCACACTGCATTGAGATGAGAATAAATGTCTACACTCAGAGACTGTTGAACCTAGGGAATTCTCTCCCAGATCAGGCTGTGGAAACCAAGGCACTGATTATACACAAGGATTTCTAGACTGTAAAAGGGTGGCGATAACAGTCTTTTGGTGTGGAGATAAACGATCAGCTGTCATTGTATTAAATGGGATAGAACATTCTACTACTGTAGTTCCTATTTTATATTTTTCCGATGGTTAATCCCGTTGCGGGATATGTATATTGTTTGGGAAAACTGCATTGAGCTGGAATGGGGAAAGGCTCAATGTGTTGATTGGCCTGCTCATTTCCCGATGTTTCTGTGCAGTCTGTGGAAAAGCTCTGTCAATGTTGTCAGAAGCTCTCAGATGTTAAGAAGGAGGTCTCTGCAGGGACAACAGGACTGTGTTTCCCATTCACTTTTCGAATACTAATGCTGGTGCCGAGTGTTCTGTCCGGGTTTATCCTTTAAGACTTCAGAGCAGTTTGATGCTATTGAGTGTCTTCCTTGGCCAATATAGAGACCATTGAAGAGTGTATCACATATCTGTGTGTTCGGAGTCAGTTTTAGGCCAGACAAGGAAAGCACGGGAGATTCACTTCCGTAAAGTACATTGGGGAAGGCAATTGGTGTTTGAAACTTGGCTTCACGGTCACTGCTACTGACCAGATTTTACAACTCGATGTTTTATTAATTGTTTTTAACTTCCACCAGCTGCCAGATCATTGGCCTGGTCTGTATTAGTAATGCAGTGACATTTCCACAGCAGCTCCATCTCCACATGGGGACCTATCAGAAACCACACTGAGCAGGGTATTTCTGTGCTGCTTGATAGATCTGTCGGAAATGACTCCCTTTGGTTTGAATATCGTGATGGGACAGACTGGGTGGTAATTGGTCAGATTGTAATTAATTTCCTCTTAGGAGTCTGGACATAGCTGAGTAATTTTCCACATTGCTGTCAGAGATGTCAGGGAGATGTCAGAGTTGGAGCTGGAATGAAACAGCTTCCCCAGGGGCACGACTTGTTGTGTAGCACAAGTCTTCAGTCCTGTTGCAGATAATTGCCTTATTCTACTGTGTTCAGCTGTTCCTTTATGTCACGTGCAACTACTCGATTCGGTTAAAGGCTGGCATCTGTGATTCTGTGGGAATCATGGCGAGGATGAGTTGGATCATCAACACAACGCTTCTGGCGGAGGACGGTGTAGATACTACATCCTTGTCTTTTACACACATGTACACGGCTGTTCCGTTATTTTGGATGGGG
>NW_025208372.1:13470-14494 GCF_004010195.1 Chiloscyllium plagiosum | reverse complement strand
CTGACACACTATCATCCTCACAGTGAGACCCTCACACTCCCCGGCATTGATATGACTCACTTTGACTCGCAATCCGACACTGACACATTGTAGATCACACTGACGGACACACAGTAACACACTCCGACTGGCACTAACATACTCCGACTGATACAAACTCCCACTGACACACAGTACCTCACTCTGAAACACCCTTACACATAATGAAGACAGACGGTAACTCTAAATGACTCAACCTAACTCACACTGACAGACATTGACACACACTGACACTCAGTATCTCTGAGTGCGAAATACTTACAAACACTGAAACCTATTGACCCACTCTGACTCATATGAACACACACTGACTGACAATAAAATACTCTCACATACTCTATCACACTGACTGATACTGACGCACACTAATTCGCACTATCTCAGAATAACTGACATTAACACATTGACACTCACTAAAACACACTCAACTGCCCCTCCTCACACTGACCGGCACTAGAACACATTTGCACACCCTGACACGCACTAACCCGCTCTGACTCACACCAGGATGACTACCAGTGCTACATGCTAGCCAAGGCAGAAATGAAAGAATAGGCAGGATGAACACGTGGCTTGAGGGAGGGGTTCAGGTTTGTGTGACATTGGGACCGGTTCTGGGGAAGGTGGGACTATTACAAATTGGATGGTCTATACCTGAACCAGACGGGATCTAATGTTCTTGGGGGAGTTTTTGCTACTGCTGTTGGGGAGGGTTTAAACTAATATGACAGGGGGCTGGGAACCAGAAGAGAAGACAAGTAGACAGCGAGGTGGAAACTAGAGACTGTAAGATTCTTGAAGTTAGCATTACAAAAGGGAAGAGTAGGTAGAGAACAGATGAATGCAAAGGTAGTCTGAGTGCATATACTTTAATGCAAGGAGTATAGTGGCTAAGGCAGATGAACTTAGAGCTTGGATTGGTGCCTGGGAGTATGATGTTATTGTAATCATTGAGACTTGGTTGAAGGAAGGGCATGATTGGCAA
>NW_025208372.1:9952-11280 GCF_004010195.1 Chiloscyllium plagiosum | reverse complement strand
GGATAGAGTGGTCAAGAAGGCATATAGTATGCTTGCCTTCACTAGATGGGGTATTGAGTATAAGAGCTGGCAAGTCATGTTAACATTGTACAAGACATGGGTTTGGCTGCATTTAGAATACGGTGTACAGTTCTGGGTACCACATTACCAAAAGGATGTGGACGCTTTGGAGAGGGTGCAGAGAAAGTTTACGAGGATGTTGCCTGGTATGGAAGGTGCTAGCTGTGAAGAGAGGTTGAGTAGGTTAGGTTTATTTTCATTAGGAAAAAGGAGATTGAGGGGGGACCTGATTGAGGTTTACAAATTCATGAAAGGTTTAGACAAGGGTGGATAGAGACAAGCTTTTTCCCAGGGTGAAAGAGTCAATAACGAGAGGTCACGATTTCAGGGTGAGAGGTGGAAACTTTAAGGGGGATACACGCGGCAAGTACTTCACACAGAGGGTGGTGGGTGTCTGGAACACGTTGCCAGCAGAGGTGGTAGAGGCAGGCACGGTAGATTCATTTAAGATGCATCTGGACAGATGGTGGGGAGCAGAGGGATACAGATGCTTAGGAATTGGGCGACACATCCAACAAATACTTTGACATGGATCCCATTTACCACACCATGAGAAAAAAAACAGGAAATGACATCACCACAGCAAATGACATCACCAACCCAAGGAAACCGAAACACACAAATAGAAAGTGGGCCATGCCACCAGTGCTTCATCTGGAGGCTCACTGATGATGTTGCTTGGTATGGTGACGAAATGTCTGAAAATGAACCTTCCAGTCCAGTGAGCAAACCTACATCCAGAACCCCAACCTGAGCTACAAATCTTCTCAAAACTCACTAACATACTACCTCACACTGACAGACAGTACCTCACACTGACAGACAGTACCTCACACTGACAGACAGTACCTCACAGTGACAGACAGGAAACTCACATTGACAGACACTAACACACACTAACAGGCCCTAACAAACTGACATACACTAACTCACACTGACACCCTCTAACACTGACGGCACTCCCTCACACTGACACTAACACACACTGACCCTCACACTGGTGCACACTAACTCATACTGACTGGCCCTAACACACACTGACTGACCCGAACACACACTGACTGATATTAACACACACTGACTGACCCGAACACACACTGACCAAGACTAACTCACACTGACTGACACTAACACATACTGACTGACACTAACACACACTGACCAACACTAACTCACACTGACTGACACTAACACACACTGACAAGCACTAATGCACACTGACTGACACTAACACACACTGACCGACACTAACACACTCTGAGAGGCAC
>NW_025208372.1:0-9699 GCF_004010195.1 Chiloscyllium plagiosum | reverse complement strand
TGACCGACACTAACACACACTGACTGACACTAACAGACTCTGACAGGCACTAACTCACACTGACTGACACTACCTCACGCTGACTGACCCTAACTCACACTGATCGACACTAACACACGCTGACAGACACTAACACGCGCTGACCGACACTAACTCACAGTGACCGACACTAACACACACTGACTGACACTAACACACTCGGACAGGCACTAACACACACTGACTGACACTAACAGACTCTGACAGGCACTAACTCACACTGACTGACACTACCTCACGCTGACCGACACAAACTCACATTGATCGACACTAACACACACTTACTGACATGAACTCACACTACCTCACGCTGACCGACCCTAACTCACACTGATCGACACTAACACACGCTGACAGACACTAACACGCGCTGACCGACACAAACTCACAGTGACCGACACTAACACACACTGACTGACACTAACACACTCTGACAGGCACTAACTCACACTGACTGACACTAACTCACACTGACTGACACTACCTCACGCTGACTGACCCTAACTCACACTGATCGACACTACCTCACGCTGACCGACCCTAACGCACACTGATCGACACTAACACACGCTGACAGACACTAACACGCGCTGACCGACACTAACACACACTGACTGACACTAACTCACACTGACTGACACTACCTCACGCTGACTGACCCTAACTCACACTGATCGACACTACCTCACGCTGACCCACCGTAACTCACAATGATCGACATTAACACACGCCGACAGATACTGACACGCGCTGACCGATACTAACTCACACTGACCGACACTAACATACACTGACTGACACTAACACACTCTGACAGGCACTAACACACACTGACTGGCACTAACTCACACTGACTGACACTACCTCACGCTGACTGACCCTAACTCACACTGATCGACACTACCTCACGCTGACCGACCGTAACTCACAATGATCGACATTAACACACGCCGACAGACACTGACACGCGCTGACCGACACTAACTCACACTGACTGAGACTAACACACTCTGACAGGCACTAACACACACTGACTGACACTAACTCACACTGACTGACCCTAACACACATTGACTGACACTAACACACACTGACTGACACTAACACACTGACCGACATTAACACACCTTGACTGATACTAACACACACTGACTGACACTAACTCTTGCTGACAGGCACTAACACACATTGACTGACAATAACTCACACTGACCGACACTAACTCAGACTGACTGACACTACCTCACGCTGACCGACACAAACTCACATTGATCGACACTAACACACACTTACTGACATGAACTCACACTACCTCACACTGACTGACCCTAACTCACACTGATCGACACTACCTCACGCTGACCGACCCTAACTCACACTGATCGACACTAACACACGCTGACAGACACTAACACGCGCTGACCGACACTAACTCACAGTGACCGACACTAACACACACTGACTGACACTAACACACTCGGACAGGCACTAACACACACTGACTGACACTAACTCACACTGATCGACACTATCTCACGCTGACCGACCCTAACTCACACTGATCGACACTAACACACGCTGACAGACACTAACACGCGCTGACCGACACTAACTCACAGTGACCGACACTAACACACACTGACTGACACTAACACACTCGGACAGGCACTAACACACACTGACTGACACTAACTCACACTGACTGATACGAACACACACTGACTGATACTAACACACACTGACTGACATAAACACACTCTGACAGGCACTAACACACGCTAACCGACGCTAACTCACACTGATCGACACTAACACACGCTGACAGACACTAACAAAAACAGACCGACACTAACTCACGCTGACCGACACTAACTCACGCTGACTGACACTAACACACTCTGACAGGCACTAACACATACTGACAGGCACTAACACCCACTGACCGACACTAACACACTCTGACAGGCACTAACATACACTGACTGACACTAACTCACCCTGACAGGCTCTAACTCACACTGACTGACACTAACACACACTGACCGACATTAACACACACTGTCTGACACTAACACACGCTGATCAACACGAACTCACGCTGAACGACACTAACACACACTGACCGACACTAACACACTCTGACAGGCACTAACACACACCGACTGACACTAACTCACAATAACTGACCCTAACACACACTGACTGACACTAACTCACACTGATCGACACTAACTGACACTCACTGACACTAACCCACTCTGACAGGCACTAACACACACTGACCAACATTAACACACACTAACTGACCCTAACACAGTCATAGCTTGCTAGTGTCAGTCAGTGTGAGTTAGTGCCTGTCAGTGTGTGTTAGTGTCAATCAGTATGAGTTAGTGTCGGTCATTGTGTGTTAATGCCTGTCAGTGTGTGTTAGTGCCTGTCAGTGTGTGTTAGTGTCAGTCAGTGTGAGTTAGTGTTGGTCAGTGTGTGTTAGTGTCAGTCAGTGTGTGTTAATGTCGGTCAGTTGTGTTTGTGACTGTATGTGTTGTGCATTTGTGTGTGTATATGTGTGTGTGGGTGGGTGGGTGTGGTTGTCTTTGTGTATGTGTGTGTGTGTCTGTGTGTGTGTCTGTCTCTCAATGTTAGTCTCAGTCAATGACAATGTAACAGGTACGTCTGGGTGTATAGAAAGATACAGTCACCGTTGTGGACACTATGCGCCATGGAATCAAGTTTACTCATCACTTAGACAATACCGAGAGGCTTATTGAGTTAGACTCAAAGTGTGGTGCTGGAAAAGCACAGCAGGTCAGGCAACATCCGAGGGGTAGGAGAATCAATGTCTCAGACACAATCCCTTCATCAGGAACCTGCTGTGTTTTGCCAACTCCACACTTTTGGATCTGATCTCCAGCATCTGCAGTCCTCACTTTTTCCTTATTAAGTTAAATTACTTACCAGCAGCACGAGTGGTTTGTCCTTGTGCAGCTGTGGAAGGGAGTTCAGCTTCTGTTGTCTCCGGCCTAGTTCCTAGGAGAAGTTAGGAACAGAACAATACTCAGTGAATGGGGTTCCCTGGACAACACACACAGAGGCATTTGGAGGATCAGAGACAGGCTGAGCTGGGTGTGATAGTGTCCCATCCATTAAATATGCCTACCCTCCATTCCCACACTTCGGAAGACCAGATCACAGCAGTCTGTTCCTCCTCCCAGGTTACAAGCAGAAGCTCAATCAGGACAGTCCTTCTCAAAAAGGTCCCAAATCCTGCTGGTCTGAGATTGTGGAAGACTGTCTCCGGGACTGCTGGATTTGGTGAACTGGACTCTATTCAAGTTTTCAGCTGATGAAATGTTGACTCTCCTATGCTCTTCCCAGATTCACATTCTATCTATTTAATTGCTCAGTGTAAAACCTGGACAGGTATGTCATCACTGTCACAGGCTTCATTAACAGATGCAGAGAACACCATGTATTAGAGAACGTCAATCCAAGTCTTCCCCAGCCGGAAACCTTGGATGAGCCAGGAAATCCACTCCCTATATTCAAATCGAGCGATCCAGACCTCTACAAGAAATCCAGATACAACTCCACAAAGTATCAGAGATGCTGGGAGGCAGTACTGGACCACGTTAGAGGCTCAAACCAAACATACAGACACCCATTGCCTGTGGCAAGGCGTACACATCAGAACGGGATAGAAAATGAAGCAGAGCAAGATAGCAGACCCAGACTATCCCTCTCTGACATGCTCCATGTATTCAATGCTGTCTCTGAGCAGAATGCCAGTGTCACGGTGTCAGCTGCCCCGACAGACCCAGACACACCTGTTCCCTCGGTAACCGCTGCAGATGTCAGATCAGTCTTCCTGGGAGACAACCCAAGGAAAGGGATAGGCCCAGAGGGAGCCTCCGACCATGCACTTAGATCCTGTGTGAACCAGCTGGCAGAGGGATTCACTGACATCTTCAACATCTCCCTCCCTGCTTCCAGACAATCACCATCATCCCAGTACCTAAGGAAGCACATGCAATGTGCCTTACTGACTGCCACCCAGTGGCTTGGACCTCCATGAAGTGCTTCGAGAGACTGGTCATGGTCCACATTGACTCCAATTACACAGCTCACTGCCACGGAGAGGCTGCCAACATCATCCAAGCCCCCTCCCACCCCGGTAATGATCTCCTACAATCTCTTCCATCAGGCAGGAGATACAGAAGCTTGAACACATTCACCAACAGGTTCAGGAACAACTTCTTCCTGGCTTTAATTACACTGATGGATGGACTCCCTAACCTCAAATAATGCTGATCTAGCTAATGTCTCTCGCTAAGAGCACGCCCTGTGCAGTGTAACCTGTATGACTCTGTCTGTTCTGTACATCCTTGCTCACTGTGATCTGCCTGTAAAGGTTTTCAGAGTAGTTAGGGACACGTCACAATAGACAAAACAAATCAAATCGAGGTTCTGACAGTATCTGGCACAGTCTGGCAGGGTCAGTAAATATCACACTGTGTGCATCATCATCAGAATCACTGAGTTAATATCAGTCAGTCTTCACAAACATCAGTGTGAACCATTGTCAGTGTGTGTTATTGTCAGTCAGAGTTAGTGTCAGTGTGAGTCAGTGTGAGTCAGCGTGAATCAGTGTCTATATGTGTTGGTGTCTGTCAGTGTGAGTTAGTGTCTGTCAGTGTGTGTTAGTGTCAGTCAGTGTGAGTTAGTGTCGGTCAGTGTGAGTTAGTGTCAGTCAGTGTGAGTTAGTGTCGGTCAGTGTGTGTTAGTGCCTGACAGAGTGTTAGGGTCAGTCAGTGTGTGTTAGTGCCGGTCAGTGTGAGTTAGTGTCAGTCAGTGTGTGTTAGGGTCAGTCAGTGTGTGTTAGGGTCTGTCACTGTGTGTTAGTGATGGTCAGTGGGAGTTAGTGTCAGTCAGTCTGAGTTAATGCCTGACAGAGTGTGTAAGTGTCAGTCAGTGTTTATTAGTGCCAGTCAGTGTGAGTTAATGCCTGACAGAATGTGTAAGTGTCAGTCAGTGTGTGTTAGTGTCGGTCAGTGTGTGTTAGTGTCGGTCAGTGTGAGTCAGTGTCAGTCAGTGTGTGTTAATGTCGGTCAGTGTGTGTTCGTGTCAGTCAGTGTGTGTTCGTGTCAGTCAGTGTGTGTTAGTGTCTGTCAGTGTGTGTTAGTGCCTGTCAGCGTGTGTTAGTATCAGTCAGTGTGTGTTCGTGTCAGTCAGTGTGTGTTCGTGTCAGTCAGTGTGTGTTAGTGTCTGTCAGTGTGTGTTAGTGCCTGTCAGTGTGTGTTAGTGTCTGTCAGTGTGTGTTAGTGTCTGTCAGTGTGTGTTAGTGTCTGTCAGTGTGTGTTAGGGTCAGTCACTGTGAGTTAGTGATGGTCAGTGGGAGTTAGTGTCAGTCAGTGTGTGTTTGGGTCAGTCAGTGTGAGTTAGAGCCTGTCAGGGTGTGTTAGGGTCAGTCAGTGTGTGTTTGGGTCAGTCAGTGTGAGTTAGAGCCTGTCAGGGTGTGTTATGTCAGTCAGTGTGTGTTAGAGTCAGTCAGTGTGAGTGAGTTGAAACTTTATTGCTGGAACAGCACAGCAGGTCAGGCAGCATCCAGGGAACAGGAGATTCAACGTTTCGGGCACAGGCCCTTCAGTGTGAGTGAGTGCCTGTCAGGCTGAGTTAGTGTCAGTCAGTTGTGTTAGTGTCGATCAGTGTGTGTTACATAGAACATAGAAGAATACAGCGCAGTACAGGCCCTTTGGCCCTCGATGTTGCGCTGATCCAAGCCCACCTAACCTACACTAGCCCACTACAAATACGACAGGATATAAATAGGCTAGAGACTTGAGCAGAGAAATGGCACATGCCTTTTGGGAAATCTAATGCAGGAGGGAATTATACAGTAAATGGAAGAACCTTTAATAGTATTGACACACAAAAGAATCCAAGCATACAGACCCACAGTTCCCTGAAAGTGGCAATACAAGTAGATAAGGTATATGGCATGCTTGCCTCCATTGGTCGGGGCATAGAGAGTAAAAATTGGCAAGTTATGTTGTAGCTGTAGAGAACTTTAGTTAGGCCACATTTTGAATATTGTGTCCTGCTCTGGTCACCACACCAACAGAAAGATGTGGAGACTCTGGAAAAGGAACAAAAATAGTTGACCAGAATGTTGCCTGGTTTGGAGAATATTAGCTATCAGGAGAGATGAGACAAATTTGGTTTCTATTCACTTGTATGTCAAAAGATGAGCAGAGATCTGATAAAACTTTACAAAATTAAGAGATAGATGGCTAAAATGGACAGTCAGAGTCTTTGGCCCAGGGGAGAAATGTCAATTACTAGGGGACATAGGTTTAAAGTAAAATGGGTAAGTTTAAAGGAGATGTGAGAGGTCACTTTTTTACGCAGAAGGTGGTAAGTGTCTGAAATGTGCTGCCAGAAGGTGTTATGGAGGATGATACAATAACAAAGGTTAAGAGGCATCTTGACAGATACACAAATAGGCAGGAATAGGTGGACAGGACATCACAGAGGCAAAAGGTTTTTAGTTTAGAAAGGTATTATGCATTGACTCAGTCTTGGTAACCAAAGGGCCTGTTCCTGTGTTATATTTTGTTCTTTTAATCAGCAATGCTACCCCATTTCCTTTTCATTTTTAACTGTCCTTTCTAAAAACTGAAAACCGCTGGATATTCATTTACCAAATCGGATCACCATGCAGCCATATGTCTGTAATCCCAACAATACTGAAATAACTCCACAGAGGCTGGTATCCTGTCACCACGTCACCCTTTATTTACACAGGGGGATCCAGCTCCCTCAGAGGCAGCTCTCAGTGGGTCAGGATGTCTGATACTACTCTTTTTGTCTGTCAGCAGGGTTCTGTGATTGGACCAGAGTAACAACCCCAATCAGGAAACTTATATTGTATGTGGTCCACCTGGCTGACCTTGTTACAATCATTATATTCCTCCCTCGCTGAGTCTGGACACTGGCTGGTCAATTTTCTTGAAGTATCCCCTGGGTGCTTTAGCACTGAGTCAGGTCTTCAGACTCTGCATCAGATACGGGCGCATATTCCTCTGACACTGCATCAGATACGGGCGCATGTTCCTCAGACACTGCATCAGATACAGGCGCATGTTCCTCCGACACTGCATCAGATGCTGCATATGTTCCTCAAACACTGCATCAGATACGGTCGCATGTTCCTCAAACACTGCATCAGATACGGTCGCATGTTCCTCAAACACTGCATCAGATACGGTCGCATGTTCCTCAAACACTGCATCAGATACTGCATATGTTCCTCAAACACTGCATCAGATACGGTCGCATGTTCCTCAAACACTGCATCAGATACTGCATATGTTCATCAGACACTGCATCAGATACGGTCGCACGTTCCTCAAACACTGCTTCAGATTATGCATATGTTCATCAGACACTGCATCAGATAAGGGCGCATGTTCCTCAGATACTGCATCAGATACTGCATATAGAACAGAGAAGAATACAGTGCAGTACAGACCCTTTGGCCCTCGATGTTGCGCCGATCCAAGCCCACCTAACCTATACTAACCCACTATCCTCCATATACCTATCCAATGCCCGCTTAAATGCCCATAAAGAGGGAGAGTCCACCACTGCTACTGGCAGGGCATTCCATGAACGATATGAATGGTAATGACATTACACAACTAGACATATACAATGAATATTTATTTAAATGCCATACCCTGCCAAATGTAACAATATCTCCAGACTGATTAAACACCACATCTCTAAATCTCAGATCCCAACCATTGTATCACTCTGGGCTCATACCTGACTTTCAAGAGCACACTCTTAAGCATTTAACACTGTTGCAAACCACACAGTCAGGTCTTACAGTGCACACACACACTATCAGCTATTCAACTATTTTGACCAGATTACATGGTACTCTTTGGGGATCTTCACTCTCTCCTTCAGGACACGATGTGCACATCCATAGGCTGCAGGAGATATCCTGAGGGTCATAGGTACAGCTGGATTTCCTTATTCCCACAGAGGAGATGGTGCTCAGCACCTTGCTGCAGTCATAGCTAATAGCCAACACTGAAATCATTGAAGGTGGCACTGTTATTAAACCTAACTCTCTTTCTCACACTCCACCCACCACAACCCACGTCCCTACCTTCCCCTTCCTGTATCACCTTCAAGGACAGTGCTGCCAGAAATGGGTTCTCCAAGTTTCCTCTTCCCGTCCTCCAGCTGCTCCCTCCACACGTCCTGTTCCTCCTCTCCCTCTTCATCCTCTTGAGGCGCTCATTGTTGAGCAGGGCTGTCTTTTAATGTTAATGCGTTTGCCTAGCATGTCCAGCCTCATTCCTGATGAAGGGCATATGCCCGAAACATCGATACTCCTGCTCCTCAGATGCTGCCTGACCGGCTGTGCTTTTCCAGCAACACACTCTTCGACTCTGAGTGAGTTAGTGTCAGTCAGTGTGTGTTAGTGTCTGTACGTGTGTGTTAGTGTCAGTCATTGTGTATTTGGGTCAGTCAGTGTGAGTTAGAGCCTGTCAGGGTGTGTTTGGGTCAGTCAGTGTGTGTTAGGGTCAGTCAGTGTGAGTGAGTGCCTGTCAGGCTGAGTTAGTGTCAGTCAGTTGTGTTAGTGTCGATCAGTGTGTGTTAATCTCGGTCAGTGTGTGTTAGTGCCTGTCAGTGTGTGTTAGTGTCAGTCAGTGTGTGTTAGTGCCTGTCAGTGTGTGTTTGGGTCAGTCAGGGTGAGTTCGTGTCAGTCAGTGTGTGTTAGTGTCAGTCAGTGTGTGTTAGTGTCAGTCAGTGCGTGTTAGTGTTGGTCAGTGTGTGTTAATGTCGGTCAGTGTGTGTTAGTGCCTGTCAGTGTATGTGTTAGTGGCTGTCAGGGTGTGTTACTGTCAGTCAGTGTGTGTTCGTGTCAGTCAGTGTGTGTTAGGGTCAGTCAGTGTGAGTTTGAGCCTGTCAGTGTGTGTTAGTGTCTGTCAGTGTGTATTAGTGTCAGTCAGTGTGTGTTAGGGTCAGTCAGTGTGAGTTAGAGCCTGTCAGGGTGAGTTAGTGTCAGTCAGTTGTGTTCGTGTCGATCAGTGTGTGTTAGTGTCGGTCAGTGTGTGTTAATGTCGGTCAATGTGTGTAAGTGCCTGTCAGAGTGTGTTAGTGTCAGTCAGTGTGAGTTAGTGTCAGTCAGTGTGTGTTAATGTCTGTCAGTGTGTGTTAATGTCTGTCAGAGTGTGTTAGTGTCAGTCGGTGTGGGTTAGTGTCGATCAATGTGTGTTAATGTCAGTCAGTGTGTTAGTGTTGGT
Source organism: Chiloscyllium plagiosum (assembly GCF_004010195.1). Lineage (NCBI taxonomy): Eukaryota > Metazoa > Chordata > Chondrichthyes > Orectolobiformes > Hemiscylliidae > Chiloscyllium > Chiloscyllium plagiosum. The sequence continues at coordinate 340 of NW_025208372.1, read as the reverse complement.
CAGTGTGAGTTAGTGTCGGTCAGTGTGAGTTAGTGTCAGTCAGTGTGTGTTAGTGCCTGTCAGAGTGTGTTAGTGTCAGTCAGTATGTGTTAGTGTCAGTCAGTGTGTGTTAGTGCCTGTCAGTGTGTGTTAGTGTCAGTCAGATTGTGTTAGTTTCAGTCAGTGTGTGTTAGTGCCTGACAGTGTGTGTTAGTGTCAGTCAGTGTGAGTTAGTGTCGGCCAGTGTGTGTTAGTGCCTGTCAGAGTGTGTAAATGTCAGTCAGTATGTGTTAGTGTCAGTCGTAGTTTGTTAGTGTCAATCAGTGTGAGTTAGTGTCGGTCAGTGTGTGTTGGTGTCAGT
>NW_025208371.1:10681-14492 GCF_004010195.1 Chiloscyllium plagiosum | reverse complement strand
TAGCTCAGTTGGCTGGACAGTGGGTTCGCAATACAGAGGAGACTAATAGCATGGACTCAATTCCTGCACTGGCTCAGGTTACGATGAAAGACTCTTCTTCTCAACCTCTCCTCTTGCCTGAGACGAGGTGACCCCCAGGTTAAACTCACCCCCAGTTGTCTCAAGCATCCCTCTGCTATGTTAACTCATCAATGAAGAAAGATATTGTAGCCCGTGCAGAGTAAAACCCAACCACTAGTTTGATCACTCCACACAGTTACCTCTTCAATGGTCCCATTGTCTTTGACATCAGTTCTTTAAGAAGGTAACCCTTTCTTCTGTAACATCAGTCTAATTTGCACCGAGTGTCAAAATATGATTCACCTGAGTTTGGAATTTATCTTTTCTAACCTTTATAAATGTCCTCTCACTCAGCTCCATCCAGCGCTGCCTGTTTGGGTGGCTGTAAAGGATTCTATAGCACTATTTGGAGGAAGAATTAGGTGATTTATCCCTGGTGTCCGAGCCAATGCCTAACCTTTAGTCAATATCCCAAAAAGAAACAGATTACCTGACTGTTGGCAAGAACTTGCTGTGAACAAATTGGCTGCTTCTTTTTTTTAATATATAACAGCAATGACGACATTACAAAAGTTCTCAATTGACTGCATCGCATCGGTGGTTGTGAAACATCTGGAGTTTACAAAAAAGTGCTGTCTCTCTGTGGGGATTAATACCATGGTAAATCTGTTGGGCTGAATGGCCTGCTTCTGTACAGAGTGCCTCCTGTCTGAGCAAGTAGAGACTGAAAGAACTGCGGACGCTGTAATTCAGAAACAAAAACAGACATTTCTGGAAAAGCTGGCAAAGTTCTGAGGAAGGGTCACTCAACTCGAAACTTTAACTCTGCTTTCTCTCCACATGTACTGCCAGGCCTGCTGAGCTTTTCCAGCGATTACTGTTCCTTTCTGAGTTATGTTATTGAGTATTCTATTTGATTTGATGGCTGTTGCTCCACACCCTCAATGAAGGTGTTAATTCCTTACTGTGATTTATCTCTCAGGTGCTCCAACGCAGAGGGAGTGTGAGCATTTTTGTGCTTTCACCAGTGGGAGGACTGCCCTTCTATAGATTTTATCAAGCACGTTTTTACGACCCCTTGGCCCCCTCCTCATGAGTTGGCACTGCCTCCCCAATGTGCTTAAATGTCAGTGATACTGTAGCCGGGGCCTATACTAAAAAAGCAAAGCCAGCAACAGCAAATTCAACCCACAATGCATCCTATTACAAACACAGCATGGCATCAGAGCGTGGTGTGAATGCAACTCCCCTCCACCTCTGCTTCAATAGCGGCTAATCTACTGCCAAATCTCATCGAAATGTGAAACTCTAAAGCTAATATCCCCGTCTCACGATGAATTAAGGGACGGGAAGCTTCACAAGGTCTGGCTGTGAATCATATAGTTAAAAGGAAATTACATAGAATCGGGAAAGAAAATGAAGACTCATACTGAAAATGAGATGTGACGCAGGGGCTGTACATCATGTATTATGTATTATTTACCACGCCAGTCTGTGCGTCTCCAGGAACTGAGCAGGAATTAGAATGAAACCTCGAACAATGCAATTCAAAATTCTGACAAATCCTGTGCCTCTTGAGTGTGACCAAGGCCAGTTTATCCTCATGTATCCCTGATGTGATATTCAATCGCCAATGATGAGCCTCTCAAACAAAACAGCCTTTTCAAAACCTCTGGAGCTATCTACATTGTGTCTAACACAGAGGCAGAGCTTATTACAGAATCTCAATATAAGTACATGACCAAAAGCCATTCATAGAATTGCTACAGTGGAATCAGGCCATTCAGCCCATTGAGTCTACACCAACCATTCAAAGAGCATCCAACCAAGATCCTTGCCCCTACCATATCTCTGTAGTCCTGCATTTCCCATGGCTAACCCACTTAGCCTGCTTATCCTTGGACACTGTGAGCAATTTAGCATGGCCAATCCACTGAACCTGCACATCTTTGGATTGTGGGAGGAAACCAGAGCACCCAGAGGAAACCCACACAGACACGGGGAGAACATGCAAATTCCACACAGACAGTTGCCCAAGACTGGAATCGAACCCAGGTCCCTGCTGGTGCAAGGCAACAGTGCTAACCACTGAGGCACCATGCTACCCCTTTGATTTAGCCCAACAATGCTATCTGCTCTGAGGCCACTCATTGTCCTGTGCTATCTCTGTGTGATTTAAGACTGTTCCTCATTGTAGATTCAATCCTGAAATTCATCAATATGCAACCAATCTTAATGATTCCTTGTGCTAATTCACTTCATATTCTAATATCTGTTACATACAAATATGTATTGTAAGCTACCCTTTAACTCCAATGTTAACGATAAATGTATAATGTGTTGTTGCTAATTCACCAAGTAATCTGACTATTTACCATTTCAACACGTGATTCTTTTCTCAGAGGGCTGTGAGTCCTACAGGGACTGGCGATACTTACTTTTCAGTGTATATAAGACAGGGGTCAATAGAATGTTGGTCCCAAAGGAAATGGGGATAATAAACCGTAGTGGTATTGATTTGGAAAATCCAACCACCTTATTATTGAATAACAAGGAAGGTTCAAGTGGCCAAATGACTCACTCCTGCTTCTATTTCTCATGTCCATTTGAACCCCTGTTCTTCTCCTCGAGGAAATGGAATCTGGTTTGTTAATTCTTCCATCATGTCCCTTGTTGCTAGTCATGTGCTAATTAACCAGTCCCTGTGCCAGTCCTGTATTGATTTCCCATCCTGCTCCTGATGACAAACCTCCGAATGAGGAACAGGAGGAGGCCGGAGCCTGCCACAATTCCTGTTGCCGTCACAACCTCCTTCCCCAGGCATGCAGCAAATCAAATCCATGCGGAATGGAATAACTTCTCGTGGCTCTCTTTCACTGACGGCAGGAGAAACCAATTCATGAGAGACAGAAACTGAAATTACTGGAGAAGCTCAGCAGGTCTGGCAGCATCAATGGAGAGAGAAACCCCAATTTAACGTTTCAATTCCAGTGCGTCTCTTCTTCAGAGCTGATGAGAGGCAGGTTCTGTTTAGGAGGTGGTTACCAGGTGTGGATGTGGGCTGGTTTTGCTAGTGATGTTGGTTAATGTTTGTTACCAAGCAGCTGTACCCATTGGTTATCATGGTGCTATCCCTGGTAATATTACCAATATATTCTCATTCCTGTAAAATTTCACTATTTCTAATTTGAATGTGTGTTTGCAACTTTGTTGAAAAGGGACAGTTTGTGTCGGTGTTATCCAAGGACAATGGTCTTTTCCCTAGAGTGCAGGAATTCAACACTAGGGGGTATATTTTTAAGGTGAGGGGAGAAAGATTTAAAAAGGACATGAGGGGCAGCCTTTTTACACAGAAAGTGGCTTGTGTGTGGAATGAACATCCAAAGGAAGTGGTGGGTGCGGGTACAGTTACAACATTTAAAAGACATTTAGCTAAGTACATGAATGAAAAGGTTGAGGGATATGGGCGAAGAGCAGGCAGGTGGGACTAGTTTAGTTTGGGAAGATGTTCAGCATGGACTGGTTGGGCTGAGGGGTCTGATTCCATGCAGGATTCAAATCTCTGTCTACGCGATGCAAAGGCACCAATCAGAAAAAGACCTCGTGACTGAACGGTTATTGTGAAGTTTTCCTCAGATTGTGCTAGAATCCCCCTGGCTGCAGAAAACTTCTCAATGTGGCCCATTTACACCAGGGTCAGCTCTTGCTCCTTTGCAGTCAGGGTAACAATGGCAAGTAGCAAATTGGGAAA